>NC_092113.1:37648374-37930874 GCF_045679555.1 Salvelinus alpinus
GACGGGCTGTGTAGGGTTGAGGAAGTGACGGGCTGTGTAGGGTTGAGGAAGTGAAGGCTGTGTAGGGTTGAGGTAGTGACGGGCTGTCTAGGGTTGAGGTAGTGACAGGCTGTGTAGGGTTGAGGTAGTGACGGGCTGTGTATGGTTGAGGTAGTGACGGGCTGTGTAGGGTTGAGGTAGTGACGGGCTGTGTATGGTTGAGGTAGTGACGGGCTGTGTAGGTTTGAGGTAGTGACGGGCTGTGTAGGGTTGAGGTAGTGATGGGCTGTGTAGGATTGAGGTATAGACGGGCTGTGTAGGGTTGAGGACGTGACGGGCTGTGTAGGATTGAGGTAGTGACGGGCTATGTTTGGTTGAGGTAGTGATGTGCTGTGTAGAGTTGAGGTAGTGACAGGCTATCTAGGGTTGGGGTAGTGACGGGCTATCTAGGGTTGAGGTAGTGACGGGCTGTGTAGAGTTGAGGTAGTGTATGGCTGTGTAGGGTTGAGGTAGTGTATGGCTGTGTAGGGTTGAGGTAGTGTATGGCTGTGTAGGGTTGAGGTAGTGTATGGCTGTGTAGGGTTGAGGTAGTGTATGGCTGTGTAGGGTTGAGGTAGTGTATGGCTGTGTAGGGTTGAGGTAGTGTATGGCTGTGTAGGGTTGAGGTAGTGTATGGCTGTGTAGGGTTGAGGTAGTGTATGGCTGTGTAGGGTTGAGGTAGTGTATGGCTGTGTAGGGTTGAGGTAGTGTATGGCTGTGTAGGGTTGAAGTAGTGTATGGCTGTGTAGGGTTGAGGTAGTGTATGGCTGTGTAGGGTTGAGGTAGTGTATGGCTGTGTAGGGTTGAGGTAGTGTATGGCTGTGTAGGGTTGAGGTAGTGTATGGCTGTGTAGGGTTGAGGTAGTGTATGGCTGTGTAGGGTTGAGGTAGTGTATGGCTGTGTAGGGTTGAGGTAGTGTATGGCTGTGTAGGGTTGAGGTAGTGTATGGCTGTGTAGGGTTGAGGTAGTGTATGGCTGTGTAGGGTTGAGGTAGTGTATGGCTGTGTAGGGTTGAGGTAGTGTATGGCTGTGTAGGGTTGAGGTAGTGACAAAGAGATGGGTTACCACTGGTAATTTACTAAAGTTATCAGAATTTTCAGTAATTTTGATAATTAAGAGTTAATCTATGGTCTTCTATGGAAACCTGACTAATTTATACTTGAATAAATTGTATTCATATAAAATATTATGTATTTCTTAATCTTTATTGTCCATGAGTTTTTAGTGTATATGGTTAAAGTATATACCATGTTCAAACCTTCAAGTTGATGGGTTGTATTTAGGATAATGTTTTACAGTTTTGTCATTCTATTATTTACATTAAAATCATTTGATCTCATTATTGTATATGCTTTACATGTTATGACAATTCCGTGAAATGCTTGAAAGTGTAAACAATTCAAATAATTTACTGCAGGGCTCCCAAACCCTTTTTCTGAAGAGCTACTGTCCTGTAGGTTTTCGCTCCAACCCTAATCTAGCGCACCTGATTCTAATAATTAGCTTGTTGATAAGATGAATCAGGTTAGTTACAACTGGGGTTGGATTGAAAACCTACAAGAGAGTAGTTCCGGACGGCTGTGTGATCACGCTCTCCGTAGCCGATGTGAGCTAGACCTTTAAACAGGTCAACCTTCACAAAGCCGCAGGGCCAGACGGAATACCAGGACGTGTAATCAATCCAACTGGCAAGTGTCTTCACTGACATTTTCAACCTCTCCCTGACCGAGTCTGTAATACCTACATGTTTCAAACAGACCACCATAGTCCCTGTGCCCAAAAAAGCGAAGGTAACCTGCCTAAATGATTACCGCCCGTAGCACTCACGTCAGTAGCCATGAAGTGCTTTGAAAGGCTGGTCATGGCTCATATCAACACCATCATCCCGGAAACCCTAGACCCACTCCAATTCGCATACCGCCCCAGCAAATCTACAGATGATGAAATCTCAATCGCACTCCACACTGTCCTTTCCCACCTGGACAAAAGGAACACCTATGTGAGAATGTTCATTGACTACAGCTCAGCGTTCAACACCATAGTACCCACAAAGCTCATCACTAAACTAAAGACTCTGGGACTAAACAACTCCCTCTGCAACTGGATCCTGGACATCCTGACGGGCCGCCCCCAGATGGTAAGGGTAGGCAACAACACATCTACCACGCTGATCGTTAACACTGGAGCCCCTCAGGGGTGCGTGCTTAGTCCCCTCCTGTACTCCCTGTTCAGCCACGACTGCGTGGCCAAGCACGACCCCAACACCATCATTAAGTTCGGTGATGATACGCTGACGACACCTCTGCGCTACAGAGGGTAGTGCGAACGGTCCAGTACATCACTGGGGCTAAGCTTCCTGACATCCAGGACCTATATAATAGGCGGTGTCAGAGAAAGGCCCAAAAAACTGTCAAAGACTCCAGTCATCCAAGTCAAAGACTGTTCTCTCTGCTACTGCACAGCAAAGCGGTAGCACTGCTGCTACTCACTGTTTATTATCTATACATAGTCACTTTACAAATTACCTCGACTAACCTGTAGCCCCGCACATTGACTCGGTACCGGTACTCCCTGTATATAGCCTCGTTATTGTTATATATTTTTCTTGTGTTACCTATTGATTTGATTTGATATTTTTTTACTTTAGTTTATTTAGTAAATCATTTTCTTAACTACATTTCTTGAACTGCATTGTTGGTTAAGGGCTTGTAAGTAAGGTCTGTTGTATTCGGCGCATGTGACAAATGCATTTTGATTTGATTTGGTTTGAATCAGGTTAGTTACAACTGTGGTTGGATTGAACACCTACAAGAGGGTAGCTCTCCAGGAACAGGAGAGACCTGGTTTAATTGTAAACGTAAAAAAGTTACCGATAATATACCCTCCCTTTAGAACACTAGATGGGAGGTTCCTATTGTATTGTATTCGTATGTACATAGGTTGGCCATCTGATACCTCATATCCCAACTGCTAGATGGGTGGCTATTTCATCATCATGCATACAGTACACCTGGCTGTGTGTATGTGAGTGAAACTATAGGCCCCTTACACCCCTTAGAGAGAGAGCCATCTCCCTTTATAGGCTGACACCCCTTAGAGACAGAGCCATCTCCCTTTATAGGCTGACACCCCTTAGAGAGAGAGCCATCTCCCTTTATAGGCTGACACCCTTAGAGACCGAGCCATCTCCCTTTATAGGCTGACACCCCTTAGAGACAGAGCCATCTCCCTTTATAGGCTGACACCCCTTAGAGAGAGAGCCATCTCCCTTTATAGGCTGACACCCCTTAGAGACAGAGCCATCTCCCTTTATAGGCTGACACCCCTTAGAGAGAGAGCCATCTCCCTTTATAGGCTGACACCCCTTAGAGAGAGAGCCATCTCCCTTTATAGGCTGACACCCTTAGAGACCGAGCCATCTCCCTTTAAAGGCTGACACCCCTTAGAGACAGAGCCATCTCCCTTTATAGGCTGACACCCCTTAGAGACCGAGCCATCTCCCTTTATAGGCTGACAACCCTTAGAGACCGAGCCATCTCCCTTTATAGGCTGACACCCCTTAGAGACTGAGCCATCTCCCTTTATAGGCTGACACCCCTGAGAGACCGAGCCATCTTCCTTTATAGGCTGACACCCCTTAGAGACCGAGCCATCTCCCTTTAAAGGCTGACAACCCTTAGAGACAGAGCCATCTCCCTTTATAGGCTGACACCCCTTAGAGACAGAGCCATCTCCCTTAATAGGCTGACACCCCTTAGAGACAGAGCCATCACCCTTTATAGGCTGACAACCCTTAGAGACCGAGCCATCTCCCTTTATAGGCTGACAACCCTTAGAGCCGAGCTATCTCCCTTTATAGGCTGACACCCCTTAGAGACCGAGCCATCTCCCTTTATAGGCTGACAACCCTTAGAGAGAGAGCCATCTCCCTTTATAGGCTGACACCCCTTAGAGACTGAGCCATCTCCCTTTATAGGCTGACACCCCTGAGAGACCGAGCCATCTTCCTTTATAGGCTGACACCCCTTAGAGACCGAGCCATCTCCCTTTAAAGGCTGACAACCCTTAGAGACAGAGCCATCTCCCTTTATAGGCTGACACCCCTTAGAGACAGAGCCATCTCCCTTAATAGGCTGACACCCCTTAGAGAGAGAGCCATCTCCCTTTATAGGCTGACACCCCTTAGAGACAGAGCCATCTCCCTTTATAGGCTGACAACCCTTAGAGAGAGAGCCATCTCCCTTTATAGGCTGACACCCCTTAGAGACCGAGCCATCTCCCTTTATAGGCTGACAACCCTTAGAGAGAGAGCCATCTCCCTTTATAGGCTGACACCACAGACCGGGCTATCTCCGTTTGTCTTTGTCTGCCATATCTGTTCCCCTGAATAATACCCACAATGCCAAGGAGCCCGATTCCCAGACTTGTCTTTCCAGTCGCACCAAGATAGGGACAGGAACAAAAGGCTCTGGCTGGAACGAAAGCCGGGAACGATTCAACCATTAATGTCTAGCCAGAATGATAGCGAGTCAAGGCTTTGGTTTCTATTAAGTGTGTGTGGATGTTTTAGCATTCACACCGAACAACATTGTCTTTGTGGCAGCGAATGCAGCAAAATATATTGAGACGCAGTAAACACAAAACACAACAAAGAGTCAACCCATAAGGAGATAGGAAAGGATGAATCCCGACGCACAACGGTGTCGGTCTAGAATTTTGCTTGTGATGAAATAAACAGAACACACGTCACAGAAGACCAGGTCAAAATGTTGCCAGCCACACTAGTATACTGTACATTTTCTACAGATGCTCTTATTCAGACTGACTTACAGGAGCAATTAAGGTTAAGTGCCTTGATCAAGGGCACATCAACAGATTTTTCACCTAGTCGTGTCAGGGATTTGAACCAACATCATTTCGGTTACTGGTCCAAGGCTCTTAACCGCTAGGCTACCTGCCGCCCCATGCATGTACATCATAAACATAGCGTTTGGAAGTATACGGTCAGGTAACGTGACCGTATGTTCAATCTGTCTCAAGGAGCAGGGAAAATGAGTTTGACACCACTGGAGTAAGGACCCAGCGTCACCCCTTCTCCCGCCTCACCCCCTCCTCTCACTTCTACTACCCTCAGACGCCCAGATCCCGAGACTTTAACAGAAGTAACGCCAGACCTACCCAATCCCCCTCAATGCAAGACTCCTGCCATTTACACCACTGTCATTTTTTCCCACCCTTAATAAATCCATAAATCCATTATTTTGGAACCTATGCCCACTTCAAACATCCCACACGCTCCTCCTCCACCAACACCCCCACCCACCACCTCTCAATCCCTCACTCCCTGTTGTTCAACCCCCTTAGCCTCCCCCAACCCACCGCGCCTAGCCCAACACCACCCTCTCCTCCTGCGAGAGCATGATAAACGCTCTCCCGCCGGCATAAATCTTCCCTCCAAGTTGGCCACAAATATTTCAGCTATGCTGATTTATAGGGGCAGGCCCCCCTGTTTCAGAGGCTAGGTTTGCATCGCTGCATGGAGATTGATTTCTTAGCATGCGAGAAGATGGCTGACGCTCATGAGTGCATAGTAAACAGAGACACGGGGGAGGACTGCATATGTGGTTGAGCACCCCTGATGGGAGCGATATGAACGCACCTGTTAAGGGGTTAGGCGGGCAGTAAACGGGCAAATGAAGGACGGACGAAAGGTTGAAGAGAGCTTTCGAGGCCCAACTACGCCGCACTATACCGAGCAAGTGAAGCCCACCAAGATTGTCAGATAGGTGAATCACATGTAACCACATCTACAGTCTCAGCTCACCTCAGAGCATTGTGCTAGGTAAACACACGAGCTAGGTAAACACACGAGCTAGGTAAACACACGAGCTAGGTAAACACACGAGCTAGGTAAACACACGAGCTAGGTAAACACACGTGTAGATGCATCAGATATCAGTAAGAAACAGTCACAATTACAGTGAATAATGGTATATTTTTCTTATTCATCTGCAATCATTAACAGTGCATGTACCTCCTTTTCTCTAATGATATATTGATGGTAGTTTATTTCAATTGCTCATTATGCACTCAGAGAACCACATATTCCATTCAATATTCCATCCACAACCGATTCCCACCTTTAAGATTGACATCTTTTGTCAGAGAGAACACACACACAAATACAGTACACAGACATCGTTGCTCTAATTACAACACATACCCACCCTTCATGTCTTCAGCATGTCTGCAGAGCGTCTGTCCCGGCCCTTCCACCCTCCCACCAGGCTTGGCACATAGCAGGAGGTGAGGGCTTCCCGCTGGTGATGTTGTCTGGAGCACATTGCTGCAGACTGAAATAGGCTGCCGGTGTGCAGTGACATCTCCCATCTCATCTCCCACTGATACCCATCAGGTGCGTCCAGTCTAGCTTGTCAAGAGGCCTCCCTCTGCAACTGGATCCTGGACTTCTTGACGGGCTGCCCCCAGGTGGTGAGGGTAGGCAATAACACCTCCCCACGCTGACTCTCAACATGGGAGCCCCCCAGGGTGTATACTTCGTCTTCTTCTATACTCCCAGGTCATTATTAGGGCGGCACGTAGCCTAGTGGTTAGAGCGTTGGACTAGTAACCGCATGATCGAATCCCCGAGCTGACAAGGTACAAATCTGTCTTTCTGCCCCTGAACAAGGCAGTTATCCCACTGTTCCTAGGACGTCATTGAAAATAAGATTTTGTTCTTAACTGACTTGCCTAGTTAAATAAATAAAATCACGACTCCAACTCCATCATCAATTATATGAATGTTTTGGCTGATATAGAGTGCATTTGGAAAGTATTCAGACCCCTTAACTTTTTCCACATTTTGTTACGTTACAGCCTTATTCTAAAATGGATTAAATAAATGTTTTCCCTCATCAATTTATACAAAAATACCCCATAATGACAAAGCAAAAACAGGTTTTTAGAAATGTTTGAAAATGTATCAAAAATAAAAAAACAAATACCTTATAAGTATTCAGACCCTTTGCTATGAGACTCAAAATTGAGCTCAGGTGCATCCTGTCAGTGCAAAAACCAAGCCATGAGGTCGAAGGAATTGTCCGTAGAGCTCCGAGACAGGATTGTGTCGAGGCACAGAAGGGCACAGAAGGGCACAGAAGGGCACAAAACAATGCATTGAAGGTCCCCAAGAACACAGTGGCCTCCATCATCCTTAAGTGGAAGAAGTTTGGAACCACCAAGACTCTTCCTAGAACTGCCCACCTGACCAAACTGAGCAATCAGGGGAGAAGGGCCTTGGTCAGGGATGTGACCAAGAGTTCCTCTGTGGAGATGGGAGAACCTTCCAGAAGGACAACCATCTCTGTAGCACTCCACTAATCAGGCCTTTATGGTAGAGCGGCCAGACGGAAGCTACTCCTCAGTAAAAGGCACAACAGCACGCTTGAAGTTTGACAAAAGGCACCTAAAGGACACTCAGCCCATGAGAAACAAGATTCTCTGGTCTGATGAAACTAAGATTGAAATATTTGGCCTGAATGCCAAGTGTCACATCTAGAGGAAACCTGGCACCATCCATATGATGAAACATGGTGGTGACAGCATCATGGAGTGGGGATGTTTTTCAGCGGCAGGGGCTGGGAGTCTAGTCAGGATCGAAGAAAAGATGAACGGAGCAAAGTACAGAGAGATCCTTGATGAAAACCTGCTCCAGAGCGCTCAGGACATCATACTGGGGCGAAGGTTCACCTTCCAACAGAACAACCACCCTAATCATTCAGCCAAGAAAACACAGGAATAGCTTTGGGACAAGTCTCTGAATGTTCTTGAGTGGCCCAGCCAGAGCCTGGACTTGAATCCGATCAAACATCTCTGGAGTGACCTGAAAACAGCTGTGCAGCAACGCTCCCCATCCAACCTGACAGAGCTTGAGAGGATCTGCAGAGAAAAATGGGAGAAAATACCCAAATACAGGTGGGCCAAGCTTGTAGCATCATACCCAAGAAGACTCAAGACTGTAATCGCTGCCAAAGGTGCTTCAACAAAGTAAAGGGTCTGAATACTTATGTAAATGTTTTATTTCAGTTTTTTTATTTAACCTTTATTTATCTAGGCAAGTCAGTTAAGAACAAATTTGTATTTACAATAACGGCTTAGGAACAGTGAGTTAACTGCCTTTTTCAGGGAAAAAACAACAGATTGTTAGCTTGTCAGCTCGGGGATTCAATCTAGCAACCTTTCGGTTACTGGCCCAACGCTCTAACCACTAGGCTACCTGCCGCCCCCATTTGTAATACATTTGCAACAATTTCTAAAAACCTGTTTTGGCTTTGTCATTATGGGGTATTGTGTGTAGATTGATGAGTGAAAAAAAAATATTTAATCAATTTTACAGTAAGGTTGTAACATAACAAAATGAGAAGGGGTCTGAATGCACTGTATATGCCATCTGGCGGGCACTTTTATCCAAAGCAACTTAAGGTAATTAGTGCTTATATTTTTCACACTGGTGGCCTGGCTGTGCGAGCGCCATGCAGGACCACATGAATGACACAACCATGGTAGGCCTGATTACCAACTGCAACAAGACACCTGGCAGTGTGGTGCCACGACAACAATCTCCAACTCAAAGTCAGCAAGACCAAGGTACTGATTGTGGACGACACAACGGGGAAGACCCCAATCCACATCGATGGGGCCGCCGTGGAGAAGGTTGAGAGCTTTAAGTTCCTCGGTGTCGTCATCACTCCTCTCCCACACCAGCACAGCCGTGAAGGAGGCACGACCTCAGGAGGTTGAAGAGATTTGGCAATGACCCTTACAGATCCTTTAAAAACTTCTACAGACGCATCTTGACTGGTTGCATCACTGCCTAGTGGGGAAACTCCAGAGAGTGGTGCGGACGCCAGACAGCCCAGCACATCATTGGCTCCCAGCCAGGATGTACACACCAAGCGGTGTCTTAGGAAGGCCCGAAATAGATTCCAGCCACCCCTGCCGTAGACTGTTCTCTCTGCTTCCGTTCGGCATACGGTGCCAGAGTGCCAGGTCTCGGACCAACAGGCTCCAAGACAGATTCTATCTGAAAGCAATGAGTACTGTGTACAGAGGTCACTACAGCCATACTGCTGCTGCTGTTGTTGTTGTTGTTGGACTAGCCTAGCGCCATAGCACCGACCCATGCTCTCAGGGCATCTCAGATAAGAGTCCTTTCTGCTTCCTCTGAAAGGCTGGGTGTAGGTTGGAACTGGCGCACAGAGAGATAGCCAAAGGCAGCATAGATAACGATTTAACAGGCCTAGGCATTATCTATCCTCACACAGGGCTGGGGCCCGGTGGAACTGTTGTCTTCTGGCAGGCAGTGCTGCTCTGAAAATGAACAGAGCTGTGTTTGGCCCTGTCTCATCGGTGCACTTCTCTTGTCAAAGCATCTTCTTTGTAATCCTGTCTTATATGTTTCCTTTTGAATACCTTATGAATGTGATGACATCCGTACTTGTGTTTGGCATGCACAAGGACTGGCCAATGTGAAAGATATTTGACTGTACTGTACAGCACTGCATATAGACAAGTGTTGGAAAATGTAGTAGTATGACTTAAGCAAGGGAGGTGCTCACATAAAGGTGACTGTTCGTCATTTGGAGCTCGCAAATGCACCCTGGGAGCTAGCCACTGGGCACACCAAGTTATCTCAACGTGGATACCTGGGTAATATTTGGTTAAGACGTTGATCAATGAGATTACAACCCACTCAAAAAGACAGCCAGAAGTAAGTTGAATTTCCAATGTGTTATCACTATACTATCCACCGTCTAAAATCACAACCAAATTCCAATGGATAAACAATGTACGATTTTTCGTTTAGTAGTCGCTCAAATGACTATCGCTGCACTTCCAACCATTTCAAAGCACAGCAAAGTTCAAATGTTAATACAATGTCAGATATTTAGTTTATTTATACAACAGATGAATGTGTTATCACTGTGTTTCACCTGATAGCAGAACCAAATGAACTGGATTGCAGCTGAGATGACATTAAAAGTACATGGTGCAAGTGCCATTCGAGATCCTGCCAGATTATTACAGGTATTGTGAAGATCTCCACAGACCAGTGATAACCTATGCATGCTACCTTGAACATGCACGCTTTATATGATTACATAAGAAGTAAAGTTATATTAACCTCAAAATGTGGGAACGGTTTTAAGGTCGAATGTTAGTTTGTAAAATAGCCTAATCTTTAGCCTATTTACAGTGTTACAAAAGTAATATTGAATAGTGTTTGGTTGTCAATGTAACCAAATATCAACATTTATAGGAGATGTATCAACTGCTTCGATAGTTCCATCTGAGACACTGGATTTAATTTAAAAAAATGTAAATACCATCTATCTCTGACTGATACTGAAGCTACGAAATTGAGATGTACTTTCTATTGCTGTGATATGTGGTTGTTCCACCTAGCTATCTGAAGATGAATGATGTGGTTGTTCCACCTAGCTATCTGAAGATGAATGATGTGGTTGTTCCACCTAGCTATCTGAAGATGAATGATGTGGTGTGTTCCACCTAGCTATCTGAAGATGAATGATGTGGTGTGTTCCACCTAGCTATCTGAAGATGAATGATGTGGTTGTTCCACCTAGCTATCTGAAGATGAATGATGTGGTTGTTCCACCTAGCTATCTGAAGATGAATGATGTGGTTGTTCCACCTAGCTATCTGAAGATGAATGATGTGGTGTGTTCCACCTAGCTATCTGAAGATGAATGATGTGGTTGTTCCACCTAGCTATCTGAAGATGAATGATGTGGTTGTTCCACCTAGCTATCTGAAGATGAATGATGTGGTGTGTTCCACCTAGCTATCTGAAGATGAATGATGTGGTTGTTCCACCTAGCTATCTGAAGATGAATGATGTGGTGTGTTCCACCTAGCTATCTGAAGATGAATGATGTGGTTGTTCCACCTAGCTATCTGAAGATGAATGATACGGTTGTTCCACCTAGCTATCTGAAGATGAATGATGTGGTTGTTCCACCTAGCTATCTGAAGATGAATGATGTGGTTGTTCCACCTAGCTATCTGAAGATGAATGATGTGGTTGTTCCACCTAGCTATCTGAAGATGAATGATGTGGTTGTTCCACCTAGCTATCTGAAGATGAATGATGTGGTTGTTCCACCTAGCTATCTGAAGATGAATGATACGGTTGTTCCACCTAGCTATCTGAAGATGAATGATGTGGTTGTTCCACCTAGCTATCTGAAGATGAATGCACTGTAAATGTTGACTTGTCGAACAAAAATTATAGAATATGGCTAAATCAAATCACACTTTAAATGCATTTTAAATAACGTTTTATTTTATTCTAAAACTTTGATTTTTGGTTGAGATGGAGATGTGAATCCAACATATCAATGATTAATTTGTAGAAAAAGTGGAATTAAAGCCAGACTAAGTCAGTGTCTCAGATGGAACTGTCCAATCAGAAGATACATCTCCTTCAAATGCTGATATTTGGTTGCGTTGACAACCAACCACAATTCAATATTACTAAGTATCATTACATTTGAAATCAACCAGAGCTTGAAACACTAGGCCTATTGTATTATTGTCTATTTTTAATTGAATTCTGGGTTGAATTGAAACAATAGCTGTGAATTGAAACAATTTGCTAATGCTATATAGGCCTAAATAGTCTCAAAAGGTAAACCTACCCTTTGGAAGGACTTTGCTAGCAACAGTAAATCTATTTCGTTTTTATGTTGAGATCTCTCAACAATCATTTTCACGATAGCACATTGGTAATAGTCAGTGACATCATAGCTAAGCAGGGCTTTGTTAAAACCCTGGATAGGGGACCTAGGGGTAGCTGTAGATAGGTCAATTCTCCAGTAGGAGGTGCTGTCCAGCCTATTGCTTTTTTTTCTGATAGTGGATATAACGTTGAAGATCTGACGTTGTTTTAAATAAAAAAAAATAACATATTTTATAAAAGGTTTGTCTATGTTGAAATTTGGTCACCATGATAACATAATCCTGTGGTTGAAATTATACCCTCAAAACAACAGTTGGTTACTTTTTTCAAATCCAATGTATTTTCCACGTAGATTCCACGTCACAATACGTTGACAAATAGCATGGAAACAACGTTGATTCAACCAGTTTGTGCCCAGTGGGTAAAGCTTATACCCAGTCATTCTTGGAGAACCTTTGGTAGCGCTGGTTGCACACCTCTCCCTCAAGGAACCAGGTTGGGCACACCCCACATCCTCATCAACGGGGCCGCCTTGGAGATGGTCAAAAACGTCACGTTCCTCTGTGTACACATCTCCGACGAGCTGAAACGGTCAAATCACACGGACGCCGTGGTGAAGAAGGGCACGACAGCGACTCTTCAACCTCAGGATTCTGAAGAAATCTGTCCTTTGAGGGCCCTCAAAGTGTTGTACAGGAGCACCACAGGAGCACCATGCAGCATACTGTCAGGCTGCATCACAGCCTGGTACGGCAACTACACCACCAAGGACCGCAAGGTTCGACAGAGGGTGGTACCCTCAGCCGAACACACCATTTGGGTGCTCACTGCCTGCCCTCCAGGACACCTACGGACAACACCAGCTGTTGCAGGACCTCAGCACTCCGAGCCATGGCCTGTTCTCCCCGCTTCCATCACTCAGACTCGGGCAGTACAGGAGCATCATTGCAAAAACGAACAGACTGGCCAATAACTTCTACTTTCCCGGACCATCAGGCTGCTGAATTTACCCTGCCCCCACCCCCCCCAATGGACATTTATCATTGCTACAGTTATTAATATTAATACTACAGTTAAAATATATTAATTAATATATTTACCTGCGCTATTGGAGCTTGGAGCGTAACAATTTCCCTGTACCCTGTGATTACATCTGCGACCCTGTGCATGTGACTAATAAACTCCTCTGTCTACATACACCTAAAGAGCTCATAGTATCCTGTAGGCCCATGAGCCTTCTATGGCCCATGCTTTTATCCGTGTTTTTTGGTAGTGGGATTGGTGTGAGGAGATAAAGGCATGTGTTTTTTGGTAGTGGGATTGGTGTGAGGAGATAAAGGCATGTGTTTTTTGGTAGTGGGATTGGTGTGAGGAGATAAAGGCATGTGTTTTTTGGTAGTGGGATTGGTGTGAGGAGATAAAGGCATGTGTTTTTTGGTAGTGGGATTGGTGTGAGGAGATAAAGGCATGTGTTTTTTGGTAGTGGGATTGGTGTGAGGAGATAAAGGCATGTGTTTTTTGGTAGTGGGATTGGTGTGAGGAGATAAAGGCATGTGTTTTTTGGTAGTGGGATTGGTGTGAGGAGATAAAGGCATGTGTTTTTTGGTAGTGGGATTGGTGTGAGGAGATAAAGGCATGTGTTTTTTGGTAGTGGGATTGGTGTGAGGAGATAAAGGCATGTGTTTTTTGGTAGTGGGATTGGTGTGAGGAGATAAAGGCATGTGTTTTTTGGTAGTGGGATTGGTGTGAGGAGATAAAGGCATGTGTTTTTTGGTAGTGGGATTGGTGTGAGGAGATAAAGGCATGTGTTTTTTGGTAGTGGGATTGGTGTGAGGAGATAAAGGCATGTGTTTTTTGGTAGTGGGATTGGTGTGAGGAGATAAAGGCATGTGTTTTTTGGTAGTGGGATTGGTGTGAAGAGATAAAGGCATGTGTTTTTTGGTAGTGGGATTGGTGTGAGGAGATAAAGGCATGTGTTTTTTGGTAGTGGGATTGGTGTGAGGAGATAAAGGCATGTGTTTTTTGGTAGTGGGATTGGTGTGAGGAGATAAAGGCATGTGTTTTTTGGTAGTGGGATTGGTGTGAGGAGATAAAGGCATGTGTTTTTTGGTAGTGGGATTGGTGTGAGGAGATAAAGGCATGTGTTTTTTGGTAGTGGGATTGGTGTGAGGAGATAAAGACATGTGTGCTTCAAAAACATGCAGCCATTGAGAGGAAAAGCCCAGACCCCGAGAGTGCACACCAATCACACGTCTCTCATTTGCTGATCGCCGTGTGAAGTATGTGTGTGCTCAGTCTGTGTTCTAAGGAGCTGTCTTCACCCCCCCCCCCCCCCCCCAACACACACTGATAACCTCGTTACACCACGGGACACTAGTTTGTCAATTCAATCGATTCCATTTGTGACAGAAAAAGGGAAATGCCACCGTGCAGGTAGAAAGGTGTTGTTGTTTACAACAAGCCAATGACAGAAGCTTCCCTTTGTGAAGTCAGAGTCCTGCCTCTGATGTATGAGAGAGAGGTTCAGCTGCAGACTACCGAACTGAGCTGACACGCTTCCTTGAGCAAAGGAGAGAAAAATAAGAGAGGGAGAGAGAGAGAGACATGAGAGTGGGGGGGAATAGGATAGGTATATATATATAGAGAGAGGTAGAGAGGTAGAGCGAGAGAGGTAGAGAGAGAGACATGAGAGAGGGGGGAATGGGATAGGTAGAGAGAGAGAGAGGCATGAGAGAGGGGGGGAATGGGATAGGTAGAAAGAGAGAGACATGAGAGAGGGGGGGAATGGGATAGGTAGAAAGAGAGAGACATGAGAGAGGGAGGAATGGGATAGGTAGAAAGAGAGAGACATGAGAGAGGGGGGAATGGGATAGGTAGAAAGAGAGAGATGAGAGAGGGAGGAATGGGATAGGTAGAAAGAGAGAGACATGAGAGAGGGGGGGAATGGGATAGGTAGAAAGAGAGAGACATGAGAGAGGGGGGAATGGGATAGGTAGAAAGAGAGAGATGAGAGAGGGAGGAATGGGATAGGTAGAAAGAGAGAGACATGAGAGAGGGAGGAATGGGATAGGTAGAAAGAGAGAGACATGAGAGAGGGGGGGAATGGGATAGGTAGAAAGAGAGAGATGAGAGAGGGAGGAATGGGATAGGTAGAAAGAGAGAGATGAGAGAGGGGGGGAATGGGATAGGTAGAAAGAGAGAGACATGAGAGAGGGGGGGAATGGGATAGGTAGAAAGAGAGAGATGAGAGAGGGAGGAATGGGATAGGTAGAAAGAGAGAGATGAGAGAGGGGGGGAATGGGATAGGTAGAAAGAGAGAGACATGAGAGAGGGGGGGAATGGGATAGGTAGAAAGAGAGAGATGAGAGAGGGAGGAATGGGATAGGTAGAAAGAGAGAGATGAGAGAGGGGGGGAATGGGATAGGTAGAAAGAGAGAGATGAGAGAGGGGGGGAATGGGATAGGTAGAAAGAGAGAGACATGAGAGAGGGGGGAATGGGATAGGTAGAAAGAGAGAGATGAGAGAGGGGGGAATGGGATAGGTAGAAAGAGAGAGACATGAGAGAGGGGGGAATGGGATAGGTAGAAAGAGAGAGATGAGAGAGGGGGGGAATGGGATAGGTAGAAAGAGAGAGACATGAGAGAGGGGGGAATGGGATAGGTAGAAAGAGAGAGACATGAGAGAGGGGGGAATGGGATAGGTAGAGAGAGAGACATGAGAGAGGGGGGGAATGGGATAGGTAGAAAGAGATAGAGGGGGGAGAGAGAAAATGAAATGAATGAGAGAGAGAGAGAGAGAGCATTTCCTGGCTTGGGCTGAAAACGTTGGGAAAGGGTGCTTGCATACATACATGTATAGTATAGATCAAGAGGGAATCATTTTGTAGAGAAATTAGACTAGTAAAAAGCAAAAGCTGACACCCCCCCAAAATATCTGTAGAGGTGCTTAGTGAAGAAGAGTCAACTGTATAAACATTGTGGATGCTCTCAACAATTGAATGGGTAATCCTTACCAGCGCTTCAACCCTGAACAAGGCACTGCGTTGCAGACGCGTTGGTTAGGTTAGGGTTACATTTGAAAGAGTTAGTCTCTTACAGGTCGATTGACATGCGTTCATTAACCTCTTTAACACGACTGCTAGAGGCACATCGAGTAACACAGAACAACAACTAAATCTCAGTAAAGAATATCAGATTTTGGACTAAATGTCTGAGTTTTGCCAAATTCTCTGAGACGTTCTTCTGTCTTTTCTAAACCTTTTCGTACTGTAAAGGGTTCTCCTCATTTGGCAACACAGACGTTGAATAACAACAGGATAGTTTACATTGAATAGCAACAGGATAGTTTACATTGAATAACAACAGGATAGTTTACATTGAATAGCAACAGGATAGTTTACATTGAATAACAACAGGATAGTTTACATTGAATAGCAACAGGATAGTTTACATTGAATAACAACAGGATAGTTTATATTGAATAACAACAGGATAGTTTACATTGAATAGCAACAGGATAGTTTACATTGAATAACAACAGGATAGTTTACATTGAATAACAACAGGATAGTTTACATTGAATAACAACAGGATAGTTTACATTGAATAACAACAGGATAGTTTACATTGAATAGCAACAGGATAGTTTACATTGAATAACAACAGGATAGTTTACATTGAATAACAACAGGATAGTTTACATTGAATAACAACAGGATAGTTTACATTGAATAACAACAGGATAGTTCACATTGAATAACAACAGGATAGTTTACATTGAATAATGACAGGATAGTTTACATTCAAGATAGAACACAGGGGAGATATACATGCATAAGAGATATACACACACGTAAGAGATATACACACATAAGAGATATACACGTGTAAGAGATATACACGCGTAAGAGATATACATGTGTAAGAGATATACACGCGTAAGAGATATACACGTGTAAGAGATATACACGCGTAAGAGATATACATGTGTAAGAGATATACACGCGTAAGAGATATACACGTGTAAGAGATATACATGTGTAAGAGATATACACGCGTAAGAGATATACACACATAAGAGATATACACGTGTAAGAGATATACACGCGTAAGAGATATACATGTGTAAGAGATATACACGCGTAAGAGATATACACACATAAGAGATATACACGTGTAAGAGATATACACGCGTAAGAGATATACATGTGATAGAGATATACACACATAAGAGATATACACGTGTAAGAGATATACATGTGTAAGAGATATACACGCGTAAGAGATATACACGTGTAAGAGATATACACGCGTAAGAGATATACATGTGTAAGAGATATACACGCGTAAGAGATATACACACATTTATGTCCTCGTGATAACTGGAGGGGAGTGGGGCATCACTGATAAGGTCCACATATTAGATTGCGAATATACTAACATACGCAAAGGCTCTCATGGATGAAATCCACCCATGATACAATCAGGCCTGTGTGTGTGTGCGTGTGTGTGTGTGTGTGTTTGTGCGTGCGTGTGTGCGTGCGTGCGTGTGTGCGTGATGCTTGTGTAAACAGCCGTCAGAGATACTGGGCACATCTACTGTTTACTTTGTACCTCCCGTGTATTTCAACATGCAGGATATACAGACATAAGATAAAATTGATCTAAAACATGACCAAACTATGACCAAAACATGACCAAACTATGACCAAAACATAACCAAAACATGACCAAACTATGACCAAAACATGACCAAACTATGACCAAACTATGACCAAAACATGACCAAACTATGACCAAAACATGACCAAACTATGACCAAAACATGACCAAAATATGACCAAAACATGACCAGACTATGACCAAAACATGACCAGACTATGACCAAAACATGCGCAAACTATGACCAAAACATGACCAAACTATGACCAAAACATGACCAAACTATGACCAAAACATGACCAAACTATGACCAAAACATGACAAAACTATGAGCAAAACATGACCAAACTATGACCAAAACATGACCAAACTATGACCAAACTATGACCAAAACATGACCAAACTATGACCAAAACATGACCAAAACATGACCAAAATATGACCAAACTATGACCAAAACATGACCAAAACATGACCAAACTATGACCAAACTATGACCAAAACATGACCAAAAGCAAGAGAGAAAAACTAAAGCAATAAAAAAAGATATCAAGATAATTTTTTCTTTAAATCTTTTAGTCTTTCCGCTGTTAATCAATTGTACAGTAATTTAAAATGAATCACATCTTAGAATGTGGGCACATGATGAGGCCGCTATTATACAAACAACCATTTGTTCTCCTTGAATTGATGAAAGGACTACGGGAAAAAAGGCAGAAAAGCACAGCCTGACAGAGTGTGTAGTATGAATTATCCCCAGACCTAAATGTGGAGTTTCTGAATTAAAAAGTTTCCCCAATGGCTTTAGCCGCAACACAGACTAGGCAACTCACCCAGTCTCAGGGGAAAAAGAGGGAAGATATGGAAAACAGGAAGCAGACAAAGACACGGAGTAGAGACGAGATGAGTGAACGAAAGAGGGAGAGCTATACCCCAAGCTCAAGGCTTATACAAAACATCCAGTAATTAGACTGAGCTTACTTGAAGTAAAGACTCCTTCACAAGACAATAGGATGAAGAGAGAGGAAGAGTCAAATAAAGAATGAGAGGATGACATCACCATTATGACCGTTCCACTATGTCACGTTTCGCCACGCTCCGTCCCTCCTCAATGCCTGTTTTACCCAACGTGAGGTGGCGTACTGAAGCAGGGCCACAGCCAGAACACGTTCAGACAAAGGGAGTGAAAACGGCTTGCACAGCAACACAGGCTACCGTACACACCTCCCCTATAGCCTCATTAAAAAGCAAATTAACGAGGGGAGTCTAATTGATGTGACTTTGTCCTCAGTCCTTGAGGGATCTACTAAACTAGGTGGAGGCTGGTATACGGGCTGCTCTCTGGGAGTTAGGTCACAGTTCAGAGGTCATCAAAAGGTGACTGCCTTCCTCCTAGTCTGCTGCAGGAGGCATTATTGTTGTGTGTGGCAGAATGCTTAACATACATTAACTGGTGTGGACAGTGTATAGGTCAGGGAATGGTTGAGAAAGGATGAGAGACAGAAAAGGGAGACGGTGGGAGAGGACAGATAGAGGGAGACGGTGGGAGAGGACATATAGAGGGAGACGGTGGGAGAGGACAGATAGAGGGAGACATTGGGAGAGGACAGATAGAGGGAGACGGTGGGAGAGGACAGATAGAGGGAGACGGTGGGAGAGGACAGATAGAGGGAGACGGTGGGAGAGGACAGATAGAGGGAGACGGTGGGAGAGGACAGATAGAGGGAGACAGTGTGAGAGGACAGATAGAGGGAGAGGAGAGATAGAGGGAGAGGACAGATAGAGGGAGAGGAGAGATAGAAGGAGAGGAGAGAGATGGACAGAAAGAGAATGCAGGATGGAAGGAGACAAAAGGTAAATAGAGAATGAAGAATAAGAAGGGAAGGGAACGAGGAATGGAGGGAAGGGAACGAGGGATGGAGGGAAGGGATGGAGGGGAGGGACGGGAAGGGAACGAGGGTTGGAGAGAGAAACACATAGAGCGGGTCGTGTTTCAGAAATGGAACAGAAGGAGAGGGGAAAGTAAAGAGCGATGGGAAGACAATTAAAACACAGCACTTTCATGGCCATCATTGAATGCCATGCACACAATCATAGCAGGCTAAAAGATAACAGCTTGGATGATTGGAAATTGCATCCCTGACTCTCTGTAGCATGGATGCCCCACTCTGCTCGCCTGGTGGTGAGTCGCGTACCCAGAGGGCCCCTCTCTGCGCACGTTTGCGGTGTCACCCTATGAGAGACACTCAGCCAACTACGTCATCCAATAAAAGACGCTCTGACCCAGCAGGCCTCCCCACTGTTCCTCTATAACGCGCCCAGCAGGCCTCCCCACTGCCCCTCTATAAGGCGCCCAGCAGGCCTCCCCACTGTTCCTCTATAACGCGCCCAGCAGGACTCCCCACTGTGCCTCTTCTATGCGCCCAGCAGGCCTCCCCACTGTTCCTCTATAACGTGCCCAGCAGGCATCCCCACTGTTCCTCTATAACGTGCCCAGCAGGCCTCCCCACTGTTCCTCTATAACACGATCAGCAGGCCTCCCCACTGTTCCTCTATAACGTGCCCAGCAGGCCTCCCCACTGTTCCTCTATAACACGCCCAGCAGGCCTCCCCACTGTTCCTCTATAACACGGTCAGCAGGCCTCCCCACTGTTCCTCTATAACACGCTCAGCAGGCCTCCCCACTGTTCCTCTATAACGCGCTCAGCAGGCCTCCCCACTGTTCCTCTATAACACGCCCAGCAGGCCTCCCCACTGTTCCTCTATAACACGCCCAGCAGGCCTCCCCACTGTTCCTCTATAACACGCCCAGCAGGCCTCCCCACTGTTCCTCTATAACACGCCCAGCAGGCCTCCCCACTGTTCCTCTATAACACGCCCAGCAGGCCTCCCCACTGTTCCTATATAACACGCCCAGCAGGCCTCCCCACTGTTCCTATATAACACGCCCAGCAGGCCTCCCCACTGTTCCTCTATAACACGCCCAGCAGGCCTCCCCACTGTTCCTCTATAACACGCCCAGCAGGCCTCCCCACTGTTCCTCTATAACGCGCTCAGCAGGCCTCCCCACTGTTCCTATATAACACGCCCAGCAGGCCTCCCCACTGTTCCTCTATAACACGCCCAGCAGGCCTCCCCACTGTTCCTATATAACACGCCCAGCAGGCATCCCCACTGTTCCTCTATAACACGCCCAGCAGACCTCCCCACGGTTTCTCTGTAACGCCTCGGTAATCAGTCCTACCACCGTCGAGTTGTCAGCAAACTTGATGACGGTGTTGGTGTCATGCGCGGCCACACAGTCGTGTCTGAACAGGGATTACAGGAGGGACTGTGCACCCCTGCGGGCGCCCCGTGTTGAAGGTCAGCATTGCAGATGTGTTGTTACCTATCCTCACCACTTGGGGGAGGACCGTTAGGAAGTCCAGGATCCAGTTGCAGAGCGAGGTGTTCAGTCCCAGGGTCCTTTAGGTTAGTGAGGAGCTTGGAGGGGACTATGTTGTTGAACGCTGAGCTGTAGTTGATGAACAGAATTCTTACATAGGTATTCCTCTGGTCCAGGTGGGAGAGGGCAGTGTGGAGGGCAAAAGAGATTACGTCGTATGTGGATCTGTTGGGGCGGTATGCGATTTTGGAGTGGGTCCAGGGTGTCTGGGATGACGGTGTTGATGTGTGCCATGAATGGAATGGAATACAGCTTGAACCCAATAAAACTTATATTTCCTAGATTTCTTCATCGTTGTCTTATATTTCTGTTCTTGTAGCAGTGGATTATGGGTTATGGGTTACGCAACGGCAGAGTGAAACCGGAAATCGTTGTTTTCAATGAGTCAGCAATTTGGGCCAAAAATAATAAAAGGTTCACAATTTTTTTGCGTTTTAACATGTCTAACTACCCATTCTGAGGACACGTTCAAATATCCCTGTTATTATTCACTAACATGTCTAACTACCCATTCTGAGGACACGTTCAAATATCCCTGTTATTATTCACTAACATGTCTAACTACCCATTCTGAGGACACGTTCAAATATCCCTGTTATTATTCACTAACATGTCTACCTACCCATTCTGAGGACACTTTCACATATCCCTGTTATTATTCACTAACATGTCTAACTACCCGTTCTGAGGACACGTTCACATATCCCCGTTATTATTCATTAACCCTTACATGTCTAACTACCTATTCGGAGGACACTTTCACATATCCCTGTTATTATTCACTAACCTTTACATGTCTAACTACCCATTCTGAGGACACTTTCACATATTCCTGTTATTATTCACTAACATGTCTAACTACCCGTTCGGAGGACACTTTCACATATCCCTGTTATTATTCACTAACATGTCTAAATACCCGTTCTGAGGACACTATTCGCACTGTGGTATATATGGTACTCTGATCCACGCTCTAAAGCATACGTGAAACTCAAATGAAACCTGTCAGGAATGAATCATGGACCTGGCTGTGAGTATTGGGACGCGGCAGCACGAGTCATGTGACACTTTTACCCATTGTAAACAAGCTAGCTTGTTAATGTCATTAAAAAAATCGCACCCTGAAATTGTTATTTTTAGCTTGAGAAAGCAAAGTGTATTTTGAATAATCTCCACTCGTGGCAGTGTTGGTGTAACTGCTATATCAGCTGATAAATCGGTGAGCTCCTGTGTTTACAAACCCCTCCCTTCATTATTATCCCTACAGCAATAAGGTAACTCAGGGAGTGGCTCTAAAGCCGGTCCACCTCCGACACCGCCAAAACAACTGCTATGCAGGGGGTTGTACGCTTAAGTTGGTCTGATTGAATCGAACCCTGAGTCTAAATAAGGCTGCTTTGTGATAGACAGTGTTTTTATTTCACTTAGATATTTTAAAATAGGTTTATTTTACCCTCCATCATATCCTGCACAAAGAATTCACAGTCATACGTCATGTCAAACAGTTTTTTGTCCCCAGTGTGAACTCTGCGTTCAGCATCCATCTTGGCAACATCAATTTCTTAACATAAACTCTTGTGGATTCTACACCTGCATTGCTTGCTGTTTGGGGTTTTAGGCTGGGTTTCTGTACAGCACTTCGAGATATTAGCTGATGTACGAAGGGCTATATAAAATAAACTTGATTTGATTTGATTTAGATTAGAATGGAGGTATGTTGGGGACGCCCAGGCGATGACATATGCACAACAGGCGCTGGTGTGTGTGGCCTGATCTGCACATTTGTGGGACGTGTCCCTTTGGTTTCCGTCTGTCCCATTCGCCCACACACACCAATGTCACATGCAGGAGATGACTTCCTACTTCCTGTGTGGAGGTTGGACATCCTGCCCCTGGATTGAACGCGACTCAGATGTGTCCGTGACCTCCCCTCCCACGCAATGGCCGCCAACACACCCGCGTGACTTTGTGAAATGTAATTTGCTGAGCTTGGGGTCACCTCCGTTTCAATACCGATCAGTTCAGAGAATGAATCGAGATTCAACTTGTGAAAAGCCCTTTGGTGTCAAAGCAACTTTTTCTAAATTTAAAATGGAAACATTTACATTGAAGTGATACAGAATTGAGAAGATGTGAAATGAAAGTGACCTCAACCTTGACACCTACACTTGACACCCCCATACAGCAACAGGTCTCTCCACAGCTCCCACATTGAAACTATCTATTGCTATGTTTGGTATACTCAGTGTATATCAGAATATGATATTTTATCTCTTTGGTATGGGACTCGAAAAATCGACATTATACAAAAGGTGGGAAAGAAAGAAAGTGCACTTATGAAACATACAGTAAGCCTAGAACCTCAACAAGCTTATGAAAAATACAGTAAGCCTAGAACCTCAACAAGCTTATGAAAAATACAGTAAGCCTAGAACCTCAACAAGCTTGTGAAAAATACAGTAAGCCTAGAACATCAACGAGCTTATCAAACATACAGTAAGCCTAGAACCTCAACAAGCTTATGAAAAATACAGTAAGCCTAGAACCTCAACAAGCTTATGAAAAATACAGTAAGCCTATAACCTCAACAGGCTTATGACAAATACAGTAAGTCTATAACTTCAACAAGCTTAATGAAAAATACAGTAAGCCTAGAACCTCAACAAGCTTAATGAAAAATACAGTAAGCCTAGAACCTCAACAAGCTTGTGAAAAATACAGTAAGCCTAGAACATCAACAAGCTTGTGAAAAATACAGCAAGCCTAGAACATCAACAAGCTTATGAAAAATACAGTAAGTCTATAACCTCAACAAGCTTAATGAAAAATACAGTAAGCCTACAACCTCAACAAGCTTATGAAAAATACAGTAAGCCTAGAACCTCAACAAGCTTGTTAAAAGTACAGTAAGCCTAGAACATCAACAAGCTTACGAAAAATACAGTACGGCTAGAACCTCAACAAGCTTGTGAAAAATACAGTAAGTCTACAACCTCAACAAGCTTGTGAAAAATACAGTACGGCTAGAACCTCAACAAGCTTGTGAAAAATACAGTAAGTCTAGAACCTCAACAAGCGTTCCATAAACAATTGCTGGTATTTAACAACTGCATCCTCATTCCTGATGATGGAACTATCGTTGAACCTGCAAATCAGAAGTGTGTGTTGCGGCCGCCTACTAAGCCAAAGAAATTACGTAGGGGAATAGCATTTGAATGCACAAAATCCCTCCAACATACAAAAGAAACCCACATCAAGTGTGCCCAGGTGTTAAACCTAAAACCTGCCACAGAATCACCAGCCTTTTATTGTCGATTCGACACGCCAGAAAAGACACAGAACCAACATCAGCCATCTAAATCACAATCTCTTCTACTCGACAGGACCGCACAACAACTGGGAGACAGAGGCACCATACAAGCGTTTCCCATGACCACTAACCATTCAGAGGCAGGTGCTGCCGTGGCATTCCTCTCTCACACATGCTTCAGAAGAGGAGTACTTAGACACACAAGCTTGTTTTGTTAAGGGAGCGTGTCTGGGCCTGTCACTTATCTGCTAGTGTATTTCCCATCAGAGGCAGGCACTGGATTAAGGGCAGCAGTAGATTAATGACGAGGGAGAGAGAGAAAGCAAGAGAGACAGGGAGAGGGGGAGTGTGATAGGCAGATAGAGATACAGAAAGAGAGTGAGGAAGGGAGACTAGATGGAAGGAGAGAGAGAGAAAGAGAGGTATGGTGGGAGAGAGAGATGTGATATTCTGATACTTCTAAGCCAGTCTGTCTGCTGTAAGAACATTGAAAGTCTGCTGCACTCACTCATGCGATACAGCCCATAGAAATCAAAAGCTTAAAAGCTTTTACCTCACAAGGTAAGGTAACCTCGTACCAGGCCGAAAAATGAATAGAAGTGAATAGAGTATTTCCACGTCAAAGGCATTTCCACAGTTATTTGTTATTCTTTTTTTCCGAGAGTTCTCTCAGATATAGGACAGACACTTCAAAACCCTCTTCCTGTGGATGTATTTTTTATACAATCAGTTTTGCCATGTACAGTGCCTTCAGAAAGTATTCACTCCCCTTGACTTTTTAAACCTTTTATGTTACAAAGTGGGATTCAAATGTTTCTAATTGTCCTTTTTTTTGGTCAGCGATCCACACACAATGCTCCAATGTCTGGGTGGAAGAAAAATGTGAATATTTGTTCAAAATTAATGAAAAAGAAAACATTAATATATCTTTATTAGAGAAGTATTCAACCCCCAGAGTCAATACATGTTAGAATCACCTTCGGCAGGGATTACAGCTGTGAGTGTTTTGGGGTAAGCTTTTAAGAGCTTTGCATACCTGGATTGTACAACATTTTCCTATTATTCTTAAAACAATTGTTCAAGCTCGGTCAAGTTGATTGTTGATCATTGCTAGACAACCACTTTCAAGTCTCGCCATAGGTTTTCAAGCCGATTTAAGCAAAAACTGTAATTAGGCCATTCAGGAACATTCAACATCGTCTTGGTAAGCAACTCCAGTGTATATTTGGCCTTGTGTTTTTAGGTTATTGTCCTGCTGAAAAGGTGAATGTCTTCCAGTGTCTGCTGGAAAGCAGATTGAAGCAGGTTTTCCTCTAGGATTTTGCCTGTGCTTAGCTCTATTCCATGTATTTTATGCTAAGTAACTCCCTAGTCCTTGAAAACCACACCCATGACATGATGCAGCCACCACCATGCTTGAAAATATGAAGAGTGGAACTCACTGATGTGTTCTTTTGGATTTGCTCCAAACATAACGCTTTGTATTGAGGACAATATTATTCATTCCTTTTGTATTATTATTAACCAATCACCAACCCCCCCTCTTCGGAGGACACATATCTTTTTAGTTTTTTACAGCTTTTCTGCTACATATACATACATTTTGCATGTACATGTTACAAACATGGTACTTTTATATACAGCAATCACATAACAATAATACATTACCAAACATGGGCTCTTTAATCCCACCCCTCAGCCACTCTCAGCCCATCCCACCTATCACCATAGATCATCATTGTTTGGTTTCCATGTGCCATATGTTTTTCCATTGTGCTGTGATGTTATACATGTTGAACCTTTCTAATCCAATAGTATCCACAGATTGTGAGCTGAAGATGAAAACCTTTCCTATGAGTATTATTATATTACTTATTGACTGACTATGGCTTTCCAAATCGCCCAACACTGCTATTTGTAAGGTTAATTTTAAGTGAATGTTGTGATTTTTTAACCATTCCTGAACCTGTGACCAGAAACAAGCTACATAGGGGCAATACCAGAATAAATTATCTAGTGAATCTGTCTCTTCATAGCAAAATCTACAGAGCTGAGATTGTTGTATGCCCCATATATATCCTCATCACCAACAAACTAACATGGTCCATGCACTCCAAGACAGTCGTGAAGCTTGCACAACAAAACCTATTCCCCCTCAGGAGACTGAAAATATTTGGCATGGGTCCTCAGATCCTGACTGGTTGCGTCACTGCCTGGTATGGCAACTGCTCGGCCTCCGACCACAAGGCACTACAGGGGGTAGTGCGAACAGCCCAGTATGTCACTGGGGCCAACTCCCTGTCATCCAGGACCTCTATACCAGGCGGTGTCAGAGGAAGGCCCTAAAAATTGTCAAAGACTCTAGCCACCCTAGTCATAGACTTTTCTCTCTGCTACCTCAAGGCAAGCGGTACCGGAGCGTCAAGTCTAGGTCCAAGAGGCTTCTAAACATCTTCTACCCCCAAGCCATAATACTCCGAAACATCTAGTCAAATGGCTACCCAGACTATTTGCATTGCCCCCCCCCCCCCCTCCACACCACTGCCACTTTCTGTTGTCATCTATGCACACACTTTATTAACTCTACCTACGTGTATACGCTACCTAAACTAACCGGTGCTCCGCACATTGACTCTGTACCGCCACTCCCCTGTATATATTGTTATTTTTACTGCTTTTCTTTAATTACTTGTTACTCTTATTTCTTATTCTTATCCATATTTTTTAAAACTGCATTGTTGGTTAGGGGCTCGTAAGTAAGCATTTCACTGCAAGGTTTACACCTGTTGTATTCTGCATTTCACTGCAAGGTTTACACCTGTTGTATTCTGCATTTCACTGTAAGGTTTACACCTGTTGTATTCTGCATTTCACTGCAAGGTTTACACCTGTTGTATTCTGCATTTCACTGCAAGGTTTACACCTGTTGTATTCTGCATTTCACTGTAAGGTTTACACCTGTTGTATTCTGCATTTCACTGCAAGGTTTACACCTGTTGTATTCTGCATTTCACTGTAAGGTTTACACCTGTTGTATTCTGCATTTCACTGCAAGGTTTACACCTGTTGTATTCTGCATTTCACTGTAAGGTTTACACCTGTTGTATTCTGCATTTCACTGTAAGGTGTAGTAGACCTGTTGTATTCTGCATTTCACTGCAAGGTTTACACCTGTTGTATTCTGCATTTCACTGTAAGGTGTAGTAGACCTGTTGTATTCTGCATTTCACTGTAAGGTGTAGTAGACCTGTTGTATTCTGCATTTCACTGTAAGGTGTAGTAGACCTGTTGTATTCTGCATTTCACTGTAAGGTGTAGTAGACCTGTTGTATTCTGCATTTCACTGCAAGGTTTACACCTGTTGTATTCTGCATTTCACTGTAAGGTGTAGTAGACCTGTTGTATTCTGCATTTCACTGTAAGGTGTAGTAGACCTGTTGTATTCTGCGCATGTGACTTGATGTGATTTGATATATTGCATTCTGTTGGTGGCAAGAATTTTGTATAATCATTTAAATTGAAAAACTCAAAGTGTTGAATCAAGTGCTGTTTTTTGTATCAGTTCAAAAACCATGTGACATGGAATCAGTACATCGAAAATCTCTTCCGATTTATTTAGCAACCTGGATGGCGCAGATGTCAACATTTTTGTTCTCAAAGGAAACTGGTAATTTTTCTATTTATGCAAATTATTTTCAGCCAATTTGTGTCTTTTAATATGTGACACTTTTGCAAAAAATTTTTTTTTTTATTATTTTTGTGCCTTGTTGAAAAACAGGATGCAGGTTTTGGAATATTGTATTCTGTACAGGCTTCTTTCTGTTCACTCTGTCATTTAGGTTCATATTGTGGAGTAACTACAATGTTGTTGATACATCCTCAGTTTTCTCATTTCACAACCATTAAACTCTGTTACTGTTTTAAAGTCATCGTTGGCCTCATGGTGAAATCCCTGAGTGGTTTCCTTCCTCAGCGGCAATTACGTTAGGAAGGACACCTGTATCTTTGTAGTGACTGGGTGTATTGATACACCATTCAAAGTGTAATTAATAATTTCACCATGCTCAAAGGGATATTCGGTGTCTGCTTTTATTATTTTCACCCATCTACTACAAATTGGTGCCCTTCTTTGTGTGGCATTGGAAAACCTCCTGGTCTTTGTGGTTGAATCTGTGTTTGAAATTCACTTCTCAACTGAGGGACCTTCCAGATAATTGTATGTGTGGGGTGCAGAGATGAGGTAGTCATTCAAAAATCATGTTAACCACTATTACTGTGCAGAGTCCATGCAACTTATTATGTGACTTATTAAGCACATTTCTACTCCTGAACTTATTTAGGTTTTCCATAACAAAGCATAGCGCTGTAGCGTAGCGCTGTAGGGTGGTGCTGTAAAGTAGCGCTGTAGTGTAGGGGTGTAGGGTGGTGCTGTAAAGTAGCGCTGTAGTGTAGAGCTGTAGCGTAGGGCTGTAGCGTAGCGCTGTCCCGTAGGGCTGTAGGGTAGCGCTGTAGCGTAGCACTGTAGGGTAGCGCTGTAGCGTAGCGCTGTAAGGTAGCACTGAAGCGTAGCACTGTAGCTTAGCACTGTAGCGTAGCACTGTAGGGTAGCACTTTAGGGTAGCGCTGTAGCATAGCGCTGTACGGTAGCACTGAAGTGTAGCACTGTAGCGTAGCACTGTAGCTTAGCGCTGTAGCGTAGCGCTGTAAGGTAGCGCTGTAGCATAGCACTGTACGGTAGCACTGAAGCGTAGCACTGTAGCTTAGCACTGCAGCATAGCGCTGTAGGGTAGCGCTGTAGCGTAGCGCTGTAGGGTAGCGCTGTAGCATAGCGCTGTACGGTAGCACTGAAGCGTAGCACTGTAGCTTAGCACTGTAGCTTAGCAATGAAGCGTAGCACAGTAGCGTAGCACTGTAGGGTAGCGCTGTAGCATAGCGCTGTAGGGTAGCGCTGTAGCGTAGCGCTGTAAGGTAGCACTGAAGCGTAGCACTGAAGCGTAGCACTGTAGCGTAGCGCTGTAGCGGCGCCGGTGCACTGAACTACGCTTGCCTGATGAATTAGAATGTTCTTATGGGAAGAATGTTCTGGACCTTGGGCTGCATAATGTTTCTTTAATTAGCGAAGTTACATAACGAGCATGGTGGGCATACTGTTGGGCAGAGCTCTACCTGTCCTTATGTCCTGATCAAATGTATCTTCAGGGACAATAAAGATTTACTGAACTAAACTGAAGATACCCAGGGAGATAGGTGAGAAGAATTATGTATATATTCTGCTTAAAGCCAGCCAAAATGATGGTTGGCCATGCAATTAAGCTAAATCCCTCCAAAACAAAGAAGGTGGACAGATTGAATCCAACTCAGATTCAGTTCAAATCAAATCAAATTGTATTTGTCACATACACATGGTTAGCAGATGTTAATGCGAGTGTAGCGAAATGCTTGTGCTTCTAGTTCCGACAATGCAGTAATAACCAACGAGTAATCTAACCTAACAATTTTACAACAACTACCTAATACACACAAGTGTAAAGGGATAAAGAATATGTACATAAACATATATGAATGAGTGATGGTATAGAACGGCATAGGCAAGATGCAGTAGATGGTATCGAGTACAGTATATACATATGAGATGAGTAATGTAGGGTATGTAAACATTATATTAAGTGGCATCGTCAATTTTTCCATTATTAAAGTGGCTGGAGTTGAGTCAGTATGTTGGCAGTTGTTGGCAGCAGCCACTCAATGTTAGTGGTGGCTGTTTAACAATCTGATGGCCTTGAGATAGAAGCTGTTTTTCAGTCTCTCGGTCCCTGCTTTGATGCACCTGTACTGACCTCGCCTTCTGGATGATAGCGGGGTGAACAGGCAGTGGCTCGGGTGGTTGTTGTCCTTGATGATCTTTATGGCCTTCCTGTGACATCTGGTGGTGTAGGTGTCCTGGAGGGCAGGTAGTTTGCCCCCGGTGATGCGTTGTGCAGACCTCACTACCCTCTGGAGAGCCTTACGGTTGTGGGCGGAGCAGTTGCCGTACCAGGCGGTGATACAGCCCGACAGGATGCTCTCGATTGTGCATCTGTAGAAGTTTGTGAGTGCTTTTGGTGACAAGCCAAATTTCTTCAGCCTCCTGAGGTTGAAGAGGCGCTGCTGCGACTTCTTCACCATGTTGTCTGTGTGGGTGGACCAATTCAGTTTGTCCGTGATGTGTACGCCGAGGAACTTAAAATGTACTACCCTCTCCACTACTGTCCCGTCGATGTGGATAGGGGGGTGCTCCCTCTGCTGTTTCCTGAAGTCCACGATCATCTCCTTTGTTTTGTTGACGTTGAGTGTAAGGTTATTTTCCTGACACCACACTCCGAGGCCCTCACCTCCTCCCTGTAGGCCGTCTCGTTGTTGTTGGTAATCAAGCCTACCACTGTAGTGTCGTCTGCAAACTTGATGATTGAGTTGGAGGCGTGCATGGCCACGCAGTCGTGGGTGGACAGGGAGTACAGGAGAGGGCTCAGAACGCACCCTTGTGGGGCCCCAGTGTTGAGGATCAGCGGGGTGGAGATGTTGTTACCTACCCTCACCACCTGGGGGCGGCCCGTCAGGAAGTCCAGTACCCAGTTGCACAGGGCGGGGTCGAGACCCAGGGTCTCGAGCTTGATGACGAGTTTGGAGGGTACTATGGTGTTAAATGCTGAGCTGTAGTCGATGAACAGCATTCTCACATAGGTATTCCTCTTGTCCAGATGGGTTAGGGCAGTGTGCAGTGTGGTTGCGATTGCGCCGTCTGTGGACCTATTGGGGCGGTAAGCAAATTGGAGTGGGTCTAGGGTGTCAGGTAGGGTGGAGGTGATATGGTCCTTGACTAGTCTCTCAAAGCACTTCATGATGACGGAAGTGAGTGCTACGGGGCGGTAGTCGTTTAGCTCAGTTACCTTAGCTTTTTTGGGAACATGAACAATGGTGGCCCTCTTGAAGCATGTGGGAACAGCAGACTGGGATAAGGATTGATTGAATATGTCCGTAAACACACCAGCCAGCTGGTCTGCACATGCTCTGAGGACGCAGCTGGTTATGCCGTCTTGGCATGCAGCCTTGCGAGGGTTAACACGTTTAAATGTTTTACTCACGTCGGCTGCAGTGAAGGAGAGTCCGCAGGTTTTGGTAGCGGGCCATGTAAGTGGCACTGTATTGTCCTCAAAGCGAGCAAATAAGTTGTTTAGTCTGTCTGGGAGCAAGACATCCTGGTCCGCGACTGGGCTGATATTCTTTTTGTAATCCGTGATTGACTGTAGACCCTGCCACATACCTCTTGTGTCTGAGCCGTTGAATTGCGACTCTACTTTGTCTCTATACTGACGCTTAGCTTGTTTGATTGCCTTGCAGAGGGAATAGCTACACTGTTTGTATTCGGTCATGTTTCCGGTCACCTTGCCCTGATTAAAAGCAGTGGTTCGCACTTTCAGTTTCACGCGAATGCTGCCATCAATCCACGGTTTCTGGTTTGGGAATTTTTTAATAGTTGCTGTGGGTACGACATCGCCGATGCACTTGCTAATAAACTCGCTCACCGATTTAGCGTATTCGTCAATGTTGTTGTTTGACAATGCGGAACATATCCCAGTCCACGTGATCGAAGCAATCTTGAAGCGTGGAATCAGATTGGTCGGACCAGCGTTGAACAGACCTGAGCGCGGGAGCTTCCTGTTTTAAACTCTGTCTATAGGCAGGGAGCAACAAAATGGAGTTGTGGTCAGCTTTTCCGAAAGGAGGGTGGGGGAGGGCCTTATATGCGTCGCAGAAGTTAGAATAACAATGATCCAGGGTTTTGCCAGCCCTGGTAGCACAATCGATATGCTGATAGAATTTAGGGAGCCTTGTTTTCAGATTAGCCTTGTTAAAATCGCCAGCTACAATGAATGCAGCCTCAGGATATGTGGTTTCCAGTTTACATAGAGTCAAATGAAGTTCGTTCAGGGCCATCGATGTGTCTGCTTGGGGGAGAATATATACGGCTGTGATTATGATCGAAGTGAATTCTCTTGGTAGATAATGCGGTCGACATTTGATTGTGAGGAATTCTAAGTCAGGTGAACAGAAGGACTTGAATTCCTGTATGTTGTTATGATCACACCACGTCTCGTTAATCATAAGGCATACCCCCCCGCCCCTCTTCTTACCAGAAAGATGATTGTTTCTGTCGGCGCGATGCGTGAAGAAACCGACTCCGATAGCGTGTCTCGAGTGAGCCATGTTTCCGTGAAGCAAAGAACGTTACAGTCTCTTATGTCTCTCTGGAATGCTACCCTTGCTCGGATTACATCTACCTTGTTGTCAAGAGACTGGACATTGGCGAGTAGTATGCTCGGGAGCGGTGCGCGATGTGCCCGTCTCCGGAGCCTGACCAGAAGACCTCTTCGTCTGCCCATTTTACGGCGTCGTTGTTTTGGTTCGCCGGCTGGGATCCGATCCATTGTCCTGGGTGGTGGGCAAAACAGAGGATCCGCTTCGGGAAAGTCGTATTCCTGGTCGTAATGATGGTGAGTTGACGTTGCTCTTATATCCAATAGTTCCTCCTGACTGTATGTAATAAAGCCTAAGATTACCTGGGGTAACAATGTAAGAAATAACACGTAAAAAAACAAATACTGCATAGTTTCCTAGGAACACGAAGCGAGGCGGCCATCTCTGTCGGCGCCGGACGTTGTCAAATGAGGGCAGTTCAAGAACGAGCAATGTATTTTTACCCATGCGAGATGGCAGATTTGTCAAAACAGACTGTCGAAAAACGTTGTTGAAACAATGTCCTAATTCAGTGTCTCATTGATACACACCCTGGATGTCGACAACACGGCCAGGTCCATCACTCGTGGATTCGTCACCGGGGTTCCAGTGGCTTTGGGGCTTCCTACTGAATTGTGGGCCAGTCAGGATATACTCCACTGTACTCCGCTAACATACACCTGAGAGCAAACGCCACTTCGCTCGCTGGCCTCCTTTGAACAGATGGATGCGATGGCCACCACAATCACCCCCCCAACAAGTCTTGCAGTCTTGCCAGGGGCGTCCTGGAAACCCCTAGCCCTGGCTCCCCTTGAACTGTTGAGCATCTGTGTCTGTCCCTGACGAACAGAGACATCACTGGGGGGGTCATTCATTCTGCCTGTGACAGCCACCCCCCACCATCCCCTCCCCCCTCAAGACCCCCCTCCATCCCCCAGGCAAAGTGATTGGTGGGGGGAAGAGTGAGGGCAGCGAAGGGCTTGACTGGCACCGTTCCAGGCTTTAGCAGTGGAGAAGTGGTAGTAGCTCTGCCTTGACTAACAGCCTCCTCAGAGAAGGGACGGCAAGACAGACTGTACACAGCACGGACACTGCCTTGTGCCATTTCTTGACACTGGATACTCCCACCTTATACAGGCTCAGCTGTCGCCTCTATATTCAATGAATGGGACAGTTTTTTCTCACAGTTTCGTTAACATCCCATAAGACCTTGTCAGTCATTTAGACTCATGTTAAATAATCCTGTTGTGAGAAATACTAGTGTTGACTTCTACTATAGACAATGTGTTTATCTACTGGTCCACAACAGGGTGATTCCGAGTTCCAGGCTCCTTCTTTGCCACTTCACACTGATCTAGCCACTGAGGAAGCCATTGTCATAAGAAAGCAATGAAAGCTTTCATTATGCAAACCAGCTCTCTAAGAAGCCAATGAAACGACGGGACGGGAGAGCAAGCGAAAACCCCTGGAGATGTATCCAGCATGTTATTGTGGCACTACCCACTCACACACCCCCACACCCACCCACCCACACCTTACCCACCCACCAAAGTAGAGTAAGTCAACATGATGGCAAGATGGCCAAGCCAAATCACTTGATTTATTTTTATACTCTTCTCCGTCTGTCTCTGATGGTGAGCTGTGCTCCACCTACGTACTGCAGGGAGAAATGAAAGGAAGAGAGACGAGAAAGAGAGAGAGAGGCATCTGTTGGAGCCCATTGTATCTAGATTGCTCCCAAGAATGTTCCCCTGGCCACACACACTTTAGTCATATCTTTCCATGAAATACTGAACGCAGAGCTGGCAGGAAGAGAGGCTGCAGTAGATAGAACACATTGGCGTGCAGAGAAAATAATCAAGAAAAATGATTCATTTCCGGAAATAGCACACCTTTTACCGTAACAAAACATGTCCTGTATGTGACATAAATAGTACTGTCAGTAACATCTTTACAGTAAATAACTATTGTTTAATGATTGTTGTAGCTAAAATATATTTTTGGTCTCAGAGATTAGGTGGTGATAAAAATAACTAATTATGACCAAATCATCACAAATTATTGCCATACAAGAAGAAGGTGTAATGAATTAATGTTAATTCAAGCTGATCCCAACCTGCATTATTGCTTTGGTAAGTATTCATGTGATTTCATATGATTTATGCATGTATCCTATCGTAGTCAGATACTTATACAGTTCTATGAAAATCTAAAAAAAATATATGGTTGAAGGAGTGTACACACTCATATGACTCAAAGTGACATTTACAACGATAATAAACATGATTTTCTCATCCTTTTTATTTGCTCAGAAATGTCTTCCACCCAATTTCCAGGGGCAGTGGATTCCGTTCCGCTCTGCTCTTGTGTAATGTTGAGAGTAACATTTGCGGATCACTGTGCCATATGGTGACATTGATCAAGGGCAGATACTGTGGCTGGCACTGGTCCCTTTCCTGTAGCACTGCCTCAGCTCACTTGAATTGTCATTTGTGTTACTGGACCCAACGTCTTCCCTTCCCTTCTCTTCTCTTCTCTTCCTACCAGGAAGCATACAATGCACCCGACACTCTACAGTGCATTACACGTTCCAGCAATTTAGAAAAACCCTCATTTCAAATCTCCAAACTCAATCTTATGTCATCAAGAGTGGGAGGGTGGAGACAGACTCTGGCGGACATTTTTATCAGTGAGAGAGCGTTTGAGCTGCTAGAAACCTCAAGGAAAGAAAATCTCCAGCGCTGCTGTAGTAACTTCAAACTGTTGGATTGGGTTCTCTTGTGTCTTTTGGGTTAAATTGTCAAGACGCTCATTAGAGAGTATTTACTGCCTCCGCTAATATGAGCCAGCCTTTCTCTTGACAACATGGCAGAGTCCACTTCTCTTCAAAGAGAACAGGGCTTTCAGAGGACGGCTGCTGAGGGACCCCACCGATGGTGATGCAGTCTGGACTGGGTCCTGAACAGGTGCAAGAGCAGTAGGTAGCCCGAGTAGGTGCCCACTACAAAAGCAGAAAGGTAACCGGCGGACACTTTTGTAAAGAGCTCATCAGTAAGTCTAGCAAGGCTTCAGTGGGGAGATGGGAGGAATTCACTGCCTCACTGCTTCACCACGTAGTCTATTCTCATTTGGGAAGTGTGTTTGAACTTACCTTTGATCAAATGGGAAGTGCGTTTGAACTTACCTTTGATCAAAGTCGGCACAAATCTTTCTGATCTGATTTGTTTAGGGGCTCCTGGAGCGTAGGTATTACTCCTCAGGAAATGGCAGTACTGACAGGGCTCTACGGTGTATTTTACTCCAATATGCACCTACTTATTTTTCTGTGCTACCTGGACTTTTAAATTAGGAGCACCGGTGCGCCTAGAACAATTAAGGATTCTAGCTTTATTACCTCAAATATTTTTCATTGTGGTCCTAAATTTGTTTGTGTGCACGTACGTTTCCAATTGAGTGTTAAGTTCCAGAAACATTGCCACTGTCAATGCCATGTTCTATTCAAATCAAATACGGTTTTATTTGTCACAGGGCTCTGTGCAGGCCAGTCAAGTTCTTCCACATCGATCTCGACAAACCATTTCTGTATGGACCTCGCTTTGTGCAAGGGGCCATTGTCATGCTGACACTGAAAATTGCCTTCCCAAAACTGTTGCCATAGAGTTGGAAGCACAGAATTGTCTAGAATGTCATTGTATGCTGTAGCGTTAAGATCTCTCTTCACTGGAACTAAGGGGTCTAGCCCGAATAATGAAAACAGCCCAGACCATTATTCCTCCTCCACTAAACTTTACAGTTGGCACTATGCATTCAGGCAGGTAGCGTTCTCCTGGTATCCGCCAAACCCAGATTCGTCTGTCGGACTGCCAGATGGTGAAGCGTAATTCATCACTCCAGAGGACGTGTTTCCACTGCTCCCGAGTCCAATGGCGGCAAGCTTTACGCCACAACACTTGGCATTGCGCATGGAGATCTTAGGCTTGTGTGCTGCTGCTCGGCCATGGAAACTCATTTCATGAAGCTCCCGATTAACATTTATTGTGCTGATGTTGCTTCCAGAGGTAGTTTGGAAGTCAGTAGTGAGTGTTGCAACCGAGGACAGACTATTTCTACACGCTTCAAGATTTGGCGGTCCCAGTTCTGTGAGCTTGTGTGGCTATACCACTTCGCGGCCGAGCCGTTGTTGCTCCTAGATGTTTCCACTTCACAATAACAGCACTTACAGTTGACTGGGGCAGCTCTAGCAGGGCAGAAAGTCACTGAGCTCTTCAATAAGGCCATTCTTCTGACAATGTTTGTCTCTGGAGATTGCTTGGCTGTGTGCTCGATTTTATGCACCTGTCAGAAGAATGGGTTTGGCTGAAATAGCCAAATCCACTAATTTGAAGAGGTGTCCACATACTTTTGTATATATATTGTATGTACATATAGGTAGGGGTAAAGTAACTAGGCAACAGGGTAGATAATAAACAGTAGAAGTAGCGTGTGATGAGTCAAAAAAGTTAGTGAAAAAGGCTCAATGCAGATAGTCTGGGTAGCTATTTAGTTAACTATTTGGCAGTCTTATGACTTTGGGGTAGAAGCTGTTCAGGGTCTTGTTGGTTCCAGACTTGGTACATCGTTACCGCTTGCCGTACGGTAGCAAAGAGAACACTCTATGACTTAGACGGCTGGAGTCTTTGAAAATGTTTCGGGCCTTCCTTTGACACCACCTGGTATAGAGGTCCTGGATGGCAGGGCCGTATGCACTACCCTCTCTAGCTATCTGTAGCAGTTGCCATTCCAAGCGGTGATGCAACCAGTCAAGATGCTCTTAATGGTGCAGCTGTTGAACCTTTTGAGGATCTGAGGGCCCATGCCAAATATTTTCAGCCTCCTTAGGGGGAAGAGGCGTTGTCGTGCCTTCTTCACGACTGTGTTGGTGTGTGTGGACCATGTTAATTCCTAAGTGATGTGGACACGGACGAACTTGAAGTTTTCGACCCGCTCCACCACAGCCCTGTCGAAGTGAATGGGTGCGTGCTCGACCATCCGTTTCCTGTAGTCCATGATTATTCCTTTTTCTTGCTGACGTTGAGGGAGAGGTTGTTGTTCTGGCACCACACTGCCAAGTCTCTGACCTCCTCCCTATAGGCTGTCTCATCGTCGTCGGTGATCAGGCCTACCACTGTCATGTTGTCAGCAAACTTAATGATGGTGTTGAAGTCGTGCACGACCAAGCAGTAGTGGGTGAACAGAGAGTACAGGAGGGGTCTGTGTTCATGGTCAGCATGGCGGATGTGTTGTTGCCTACCCTCACCACCTGCGGCGTCCCGTCAGGAATTCCAGGATCCAGTTGCAGATGGAAATGTTCACTCTCGGGTTCCTGAGCTTAGTGATGAGCTTGGAGGGCACTATAGCGTTGAACGCTGAGCTGTTGTCAATGAACAGCATTCTCACATAGGTTTTCCTCTTGTCCAGATGGGAGAGGGTAGTGTGGAGTGCAATAGAGATTGCGTCATCTGTGAATTACATTCATGTATTATTTATGGCATTATTCAATGTTCAATGAACATCCCCTCAAAACACTTGAACAGAACAGTCCAGAAATGTTCTGGCCGCCCAAAATCTTAAGCAGTGGGACATAATTCAAGATGTAAGTTGGAAGACTTGGTGAGGGTAATATGGTTTCAAAATCGGGTCTTCCTGCCATCGAGGAATACAGGCCGCTACAGTATTACAGAACACAGATGCAGCCTCATCTTACAGAAACGTTAGAAAAGAACAGAGTGTACCACTGCTTTATCTCCAGTGATTAGGCCTTAACAACACGAGACAAGAGGAAACCACGGCCCAGCTGGGAAACAAAGGAGGGAGAATGAACATGCTGGATGGTAACTATAGCACACACACACACACAGAGGACATGCACCAATCAGGGTCAAAATAGCTTGGCTTATCATAAAACGTTTTCTCTGTAACATCCTCTAAGACAGTGGGGGTACTCGAGGACTGGAGTTGGAAAGCAGTGCTCTAATGGGAAGATCTTCCATACTCCTTCCTTCCTCTCTCCTCATCTCCTTCTCAAAACCAATTGGATGAGAAAGCCAGAGCTCCCTCCCCTCCGATCGTCTCCTCCAATGGGGTTCGTGAAGGAGACGAGGATAGAGATCTTCATTATATCAAAGGTAGGATGGAGTGGAAATCCAACTTGGAGAGAGAGGATCAAATGTAAAGAAAGCTCCTTTAGTCCTCTCAGTATAGTAGAAACCTCCCGTAGCCCCTTCAGTATAGTAGAAACCTCCCCTCAGTATAGTAGAAACCTCCCCTCAGTATAGTAGAAACCTCCCTTCAGTATAGTAGAAACTGCCCTTCAGTAAAGCAGAAAACCTCCCTTAGTCCCTTCAGTATAGTAGAATTATCCCGTTAATATACTAGAAACCTCCATTAGTCCCTTCAGTATAGTAGAAACCTCCCCTCAGTATAGTAGAAACCTCTCATCAGTATAGTAGAAACCTCCCTTCAGTATAGTAGAAACCTCCCTTAGTCATTTCAGTATAGTAGAAACCTCCCTTCAGCAAAGTAGAAAACCTACCTTAGTCCCTTCAGTATAGTAGAAACGTCCCTTCAGTAAAGCAGAAAACCTCCCTTAGTCCCTTCAGTATAGTAGAATTATCCCGTTAATATACTAGAAACCTCCCTTAGTCCCTTCAGTATAGTAGAAACCTCTCATCAGTATAGTAGAAATCTCCCTTCAGTGTAGTAGAAACCTCCCTTAAGTATAGTAGAACCCTCCCTTAGTACCTTCAGTATAGTAGAAACCTCCCTTCAGCAAAGTAGAAAACCTACCTTAGTCCCTTCAGTATAGTAGAAACCTCCCTTCAGTAAAGTAGAAACGCCCTTAGTTCCCTCACTATAGTAGAAACATCCCTTCAGTATAGTAGAAACCTCCCTTCAGTAAAGTAGAAAACCACCCTTAGTACCTTCAGTATAGTAGAAACCTCCCTTCAGTAAAGTAGAAACGCCCTTAGTCCCCTCACTATAGTAGAAACATCCCTTCAGTATAGTTGAAGCTCCCTTAGTCCCTTCAGTTTAGTAGAAACCTCCCCTCAATATAGTAGATACTTTCATTAGTCCCTTCAGCATAGTAGAAACCTCCCCTCAGTATAGTAGATACCTCCCTCTAGTTCCCTCAGTATATTTTGGAAACCTCCCTTCAGTACAGTAGAAATATCCTTTCAGTATAGTAGAAACCTCCCCTCAGTTTAGTAGAAACCTCCCTTAGTCCCTTCAGTATAGTAGAAACCTCCCCTCAGTATAGTAGAAACCTCCCCTCAGTTTAGTAAAAACCTCCCTTAGTCCCTTCAGTATAGTAGAAACCTCCCTTTAGTCCCCTCAGTATGGTGGAAACCTCCCCTCAGTATAGTAGAAACCTCCCTTCAGTATAGTAGAAACGTCCCTTCAGTAAAGCAGAAAACCTCCCTTAGTCCCTTCAGTATAGTAGAATTCTCCCGTTAATATACTAGAAACCTCCCTTTAGTCCCCTCAGTATAGTAGAAACCTCCCCTCAGTATAGTAGAAACCTCTCATCAGTATAGTAGAAACCTCCCTTCAGTATAGTAGAAACCTCCCTTAGTCATTTCAGTATAGTAGAAATCTCCCTTCAGCAAAGTAGAAAACCTACCTTAGTCCCTTCAGTATAGTAGAAACCTCCCTTCAGTATAGTAGAAACGTCCCTTCAGTAAAGCAGAAAACCTCCCTTAGTCCCTTCAGTATAGTAGAATTCTCCCGTTAATATACTAGAAACCTCCCTTAGTCCCTTCAGTATAGTAGAAACCTCCCCTCAGTATAGTAGAAATTTCTCATCAGTATAGTAGAAATTTGTAAGTCGCTCTGGATAAGAGCGTCTGCTAAATGACTTAAATGTAAATGTAAAGTATAAACCTTCTTTTGTCCCCTCAGTACAGTAGAAACCGCCCCTCAGTATAGTATAAACCTTCTTTTGTCCCCTCAGTATAGTAGAAACCGCCCCTCAGTATAGTAGAAACCTCCCCTCAGTATAGTAGAAACCTCCCCTCAGTATAGTAGAAACTACCCCTCAGTATAGTAGAAACCTCCCCTCAGTATAGTAGAAACCGCCCCTCAGTATAGTATAAACCTTCTTTAGTCCCCTCAGTATAGTATAAACCTTCTTTAGTCCCCTCAGTATAGTAGAAACCGCCCCTCAGTATAGTAGAAACCGCCCCTCAGTATAGTAGAAACCACCCCTCAGTATAGTAGAAACCGCCCCTCAGTATAGTAGAAACCGCCCCTCAGTATAGTAGAAACCACCCCTCAGTATAGTAGAAACCGCCCCTCAGTATAGTAGAAACTGCCCTTCAGTATAGTAGAAACCTTCTTTAGTCCCTTCAGTATAGTAGAAACCTTCTTTAGTCCCTTCAGTATAGTAGAAACCTTCTTTAGTCCCTTCAGTATATGGCAACACACTCCAGATGACATCATTGGTGGCGAAAGTAGGATTTGTCCTTTAAAGGTGAAGATTTGGATGCGGTTGGTACTCTATTGCCAATGTTTCCATGAAATGCTAAACTAGGTTAACTAGGTTCTGCGGAATTTCTATTAAAAACCAAATCAGGATAAACCGAAGGCACTTGGAGACCAGACAGTGTCTCATCTCTACAACACACACACACATCCCCCATCTCCTGTGTACTCTCATACACCAAGCCGCCCACACATACACACCGAAACGGTGGTGTTGAGAAAGAGAGCAGAGACGTGTTACCCCCGTGGATTGCTAAAACCCACGCAGGGCCATGTGCGGATGCCAGAGGCTGCCCAGACAGAGGCCAGAGTGGCATATGGTGGGAATCTGTAGCGAGCCATGCCAGACCTCGCTCTATGGAGCAGTGCCATCACTATCAGTCTTCCTATCCCGCCCTCTCCTTCACTCTCTCTGACTGATGTATACACACTCCATATGCGTAAAGACACACATAAACATAGACTAACATACTTAATATGTGCTTCAACATTGCATACAAATATGCACAGATGAACATGTGCCGCCACAGACTCACACTCCAAAATGCATTGACACACACACACACACACACACACACACACACACACACACACACACACACACACACACACACACACACACACACACACACACACACACACACACACACACACACACACACACACACACACACACACACACACACACAGGGAGAGCATGGCTGTTAGCATGCTGTGGGGAGCCTCAGCAGTCTGCCAGTCTGAGGAGTGGAGGTGGATAAAACGGATATCAATCTGTATTGGACAGACACTCATGATCCGCCTGCTGAGTCTGAACGGACAGGGTGGCTCTGGAGGGACAATACAGACAGGTACACACAGCGAATAAATTCACTCACTCACTCACTCACTCACTCACTCACTCACTCACTCACTCACTCACTCACTCACTCACTCACTCACTCACTCACTCACTCACAGAAACACACACAGAAACACACACAGAAACACAGAAACAGACACACACACTGTAAATGCCACATCTTTTTGACCATTTCTTATTGACATATTGTGGATCATCGGTGTGATTGGGTCGCGGTGTCAGTTGTGGCATGGCAACAGGAGTTTTACGGTAGTCTTACTCCTCGAGCAGTGAACTGGACGTGTCCTTTTAAGGATCTGGGCCAACTCTCATCTCCAAGGAGACCAGCCAAAGAGGAGGAGTCTACAATAAAGCAATTAGAAAGTACCAAAGTAAGGAGAAGCACAGTAAACCATACAAATTCATACAAATTAGGAAGGTGTTCTTAATGTTTTGTACACTCAGTGTATTTGCTCAAGCAGCAAACACCATGGGTATTCATCCATAGAAAAACGCTTTGCAATGAGCATTCAGGTAGGACCCTCCCCATTCCATCCTGTTTGCTTTCGGTGGTGAATACACTCCATACCTATAGTCTCTTTACAAGAGTTTTCTGAAGACGAAGCACCGTCATATGTTGCTCACATAAATTATTCCCGTACAATGACAAAGTGGCAAGGACCTCCCCAAGCTCACGCACAGCACAAGAAGCAGGAAGTCTCTTATTCTTGGTCAACTAGGTTTCGTCCCAAATGGCACTAATATTCCCTATTAAGTGTACCACTTTTGACCAAGGCCAATAGGGCTCTGGTCCAAAGTAGTGCACTATAGAGTATAGGGTGCTTACTCTGACCAAGAATAAGAGACTTCCTGCTTCTTGTGCTGTGCGTGAGCTTGGGGAGGTCCTTGTCACTTTATCAGTTATAGTGTAGTGATTGTGGGGGAACAACTTGAGCAAGGCGGGTAGTATTTCAAGTCAAATCAAATTTTATTTGTCATATGCGCCGAATACAACAGGTGTAAACCTTACCGTGAAATGCTTACTTACCAGCCCTTAATTAACCAACAATGTAGTTCAAGAAATAGAGTTAAGAAAATATTTACCAAAAAAACTAAAGTAAAAAAATAAATAAAAGTAATACAATGAAATAACAATAACGAGACTATATACAGGGGGTACCGGTACCGAGTCAATGTGCTGGGTACAGGTTAGTCGAGGTAATTTGTACATGTAGGTTGGGGTAAAGTGACTATGCACAGATAATACACAGCGAGTAGCAGCCGTATAAAAACATGGGGGGTGGGTCAATTTAAATAGTGTTCCTTTTGTCCAGATGGGAAAGGGCATTGTGGAGTGCGATTGAGATTGCATCATCTGTGGATCTGTTGGGGTGGTATACGAATTCGAGTGGGTCTAGGGTTTCTGGGATGATGGTGTTAATGTGAGTCATGACCAGCCTTTCAAAGCCCTTCATTGCTACCGACGTGAGTGCTACGGGGCGGTAGTCATTTAGGCAGGTTACCTTCACTTTCTTGGGCCCAGGGATTATGGTGGTCTGCTTGAAACATGTAGGTATTATATACTCGGTCAGGGAGAGGTTAAAAATGTCAGTGAAGACACTTGCTAGTTCACGTCCTGGTAATCTGTCTGGCCCCGCACCCTTGTGAATGTTGACCTGTTTAAAGTTCTTGCTCACATCGGCTACGGAGAGCGTGATCACACAGTCGTCTGGAACATCTGGTGCTCTCATGCATGCTTCAGTGTTGCTTGCCTCAAAGCAAGCATATAAGGCATTTAGCTCATCTGGTAGGCTCGCGTCACTGGGAAGCTCGCGGCTGTGTTTCCCTTTGTAGTCCGTAATAGTTTGCAAGCCCTGCCACATCCGAACAGCGTCAGAGCCGGTGTAGTAGCATTCAATCCTAGTCCTGTATTGACGTTTTGTCTGTTTAATGGTTCGTCTGAGGGCATATAAGCATTCGGATTTGTGTCCCGCTCCTTGAAATCGGCAGCTCTAGCCTTTAGCTCAGTGCGGATGTTGCCTGTAATCCATGGCTTCTGGTTGGGATATGTACGCACGGTCACTATGGGGAAAACGTTGTCGATGCACTTATTGATGAAGCCGGTGACTGAGGTGACATACACCTCAATGCCATTGGATGAATCCCAGAACATATTCCAGTCTGTGCTAGCAAAACAGTCCTGTAGCTTAGCATCCGCGTCATCTGACCACTTCCGTATTGAGCGAGTCACTGGTACTTCCTGCTTTAGTTTTTGCTGGTAAGCAGGAATCAGGAGGAAAGAATTATGGACAGATTTGCCAAATGGACGGCGAGGCAGAGCTTTGTATGTGTCTCTGTGTATGGAGTTTATTTGTGGTTTCAGGAGTTGACTACAGTGATAATGGGTGGCATAAATGTGGGGAAAGTGAGGAATTTTTAACCCACATATGAGCAACATTCTCACAAATTATGTAATATAAAAGGTAGGCTGCATGAAGACATGAGTCAACTTGGTAGAAAACCCTGAAATCACTGGTGGTAATTTCAGAAAGCCAGAATATGATAAATCTAGGCTTCTAACATTTCACTACTTCTCACAACACTGTACTCCTCCCCCAGGAATTACATTTGATTAAGTATTTTCTTATTGTGTGTGTGTGTGTGTGTGTGTGTGTGTGTGTGTGTGTGTGTGTGTGTGTGTGTGTGTGTGTGTGTGTGTGTGTGTGTGTGTGTGTGTGTGTGTGTGTGTGTGTGTGTGTGTGTGTGTGTGTGTGTGTGTGTGTGTGTGCGTGTGTGTACAAATGCGTGTGCATGTGTGCGTGTGTCTTTCCCAAGCTGTTAAGTGTGTCGCTTCACAGGGACCTGACAGGCAGAATATTCCCACAAGCTAATGTCTAATTAATTAGACTGCTTCTACCACTGCTACCTCCTACCCCCCTTTGCCGCCCCTTCCCTCGTTTCCTGCCTACCCCCCAGTCTCCCAAGTTAAGACGGGGATAATCAGATCCCCTGGGACACCTTCAATCCCCCCCACACCTCTCCTCCCTTCTCCTCCTCTGCCTTTAAGTTGCTAATCCCCCTAAATCTATCCAGCCGGCCACGCAATAGAAAAGCACTCAGCTGATTTACTTATTCCCACCCGTTGAAAGATCACATATGGACGAACTCTAATGCTGATTAAGAAAGAAAGACCTGGCCCTTGCTAAAATGAATGACCAGTTTATTAAGGTCATGGTCATTATGGTGAAGAGTTGAGTGGTTTGGAAGGGGGAATGTCTTGATACTGCCTCTGGATAGCTCACCGGAGGGGCCCTGTCTCTCCCTCATTAACCTTATCATGTTACACAGCAAAGGGAAGCCTGGGAGTTGGAGCTTTTTTCAACGTGATGTCGGGAGAATGCTGACTACAAATCCCAGTTTGCACAAGGCGGGAATTAGCCTCAGTCTCACATGAAGGGTCTGGCCCGGATTTGTTCTGAGGGCCAGATTAAAGAGAATGACCCTGATTTGTTCTGAGGGACAGATTAAAGAGAATGACCCTGATTTGTTCTGAGGGACAGATTAAAGAGAATTACCCTGGTTTGTTTTGAGGGCCAGGTTAAAGAGAATGAGCCAGGAGACTATGGGAAAGGGACAGGCTGTAATTTGAGGAGAACAATCCACAACCTGACACCGATGCGCCTCCAGGTCATCTACAGAACTCTGTGTCAAAGGAAGGCCAAGAAGATCATCAAAGACCTCAGCCACCCGAGTCAGAGACTGTTCATCCCCCACTACCATTTAGCAGACTTAGAGAGTACAGATGCATCAGAGCTGTGACTGAGCGACTGAGAAACAGCTTCTCTCTCCAAGCCGTCAGACTGTTGAACATCTTCCATCACCATCAGACTGTTGAACAGCTTCTATCACCATCAGACTGTTGAACAGCTTCTATCACCATCAGACTGTTGAACAGCTTCTTTTACCATCAGACTGTTGAAAAGCTTCTATCACCAGACCATCAGACTGTTGAACAGCTTCTATTACAATCAGCCTGTTGAACAGCTTCTATTACAATCAGACTGTTAAACAGCTTCTATCACCATCAGACTGTTGAACAACTTCTATTACCATCAGACTGTTGAACAGCTTCTATTACCATCAGACTGTTGAACAGCTTCTATTACCAGACCATCAGACTGTTGAACAACTTCTATAACCATCAGACTGTTGAACAGCTTCTATCACCATCAGACTGATGAACAGCTTCTATTACCATCAGACTGTTGAACAGCTTCTATCACCAGACCATCAGACTGTTGAACAGCTTCTATTACCATCAGACTGTTGAACAGCTTCTATCACCATCAGACTGTTGAACAGCTTCTATTACAATCAGACTGTTGAACAACTTCTATCACCATCAGACTGTTAAACAGCTTCTATCACCAGGCCATCACGCCACCTCCTGTAGTAAGAGACAAAGATACTCACACACACACACACACACAGCCAAAGCTCCTGTCCCATGTATATAGAGACATTACAGTTTTTAACAATCACTTTGGCACTAATTTCAGAACCTTGTGGTCAGTTTTCAAAACTCTAGACACAAAACTCAAAACGGTCATCACATGTAACACAGTCTGTCCAATGTTCAAAACATTGCATTGTGCATTCATATCTTTAAAGAAACCTTGCACTTGCAGAATCAAATAACTAATTTATCATGAAATACCATAGGACCATTCATTTAGATCACCAACACACAAGATACCGATAGTTTCACTGTGTAGTTGTTCGCACAATCATTAAATATTGAAGTACAAAATATGTGATAGTTGTTTCATTACGCTACTATACGTAAATACATCACTGTAAAAGGACTAGTAGAGAGAATACTACAGACACAGTGGAATCTTTGAACAAAATATGAAATGTATTGATGAAATACAATAAAATCCCAACATAGGTTTCTTTGAATCAAAACAAAAATAATTAGCTACAAAAAAAGAAAAAAACAATTAAAGGTCAACTGCAGTGTTCCTCACCTGGCTTACTGTAAAAAGCAGAACAAAAGATTGATTACTGTACTTCTATATTTCCATCAACCCTGTCTTGTGGATTTGGCCACAGGTTCTCATCCACATCACAATGGATGTTTTCATTAGCCAAACATCTTGGGAAGAATCTTCGGGCATGGCGAATCGAGGCCTGACACTGGTCTGCCGTGATGTCATTGCATGCGTCATCCATGGCCTGGAGAAGGGAGGCTTTTTCTTGAGGGCGCCTATGTAACGGATGTGAAATGGCTAGTTAGTTAGCGGTGGTGCGAGCTAATAGCCTTTCAATCGGTTACGTCACTTGCTCTGAGACCTTGAAGTAGGGTTTCCCCTTGCTCTGCAAGGGCCGCGGCCTTTGTGGAGCGATGCTTCGTGGGTGAATGTTGTTGATGTGTGCAGAGGGTCCCTGGTTCGCGCCCGTGTCGGGGCGAGGGGACGGTCTAAAGTTATACTGTTACACCTATCATATACCTTCCACCTCCATGTGGAGAAAAATTCCTCAATCGGGTTAAGGAAAGGAGACTATGGGGGTAAGTACAGGGTGGTAAATTGTGGATGGCCCTGAAACCATGTTTGCACCATTTGAGCATGGTGGAACCATCCCACACAATGACATTGGTCATGCCATCAGCTCTACAGACCTGATTTAGCTCATCAAGGATGGTTACATTTGAGCAGCGAATCATGTGGCTGCCTGCAACTCAATATATAGAGTATATAGAGTAGAGAGCTTTAGATGTTGTTTGACCAAACATTAGAACGGGCAAGATGCGTAATCTAAGCAACTTTGACCGTGGTATGATTGTTGATGCCACACATGGTGATTCCAGCATCTCAGAAACAGCTGCCTTCCTGGGATTTTTACGCACTACAGTCTTTAGAGTTTACAGAGAAATGTGCAATAAACAAAACACATTCAGTGAGCGGCAGTTCTGTGGGTAAAAACACCTTGTTAATGAGAGAGGTCAGAGGAGAATGTCCAGACTCATTCAAGCTAACAGAAAGGCCACAAACGCTCAAATAACAGCTGTTTAAAACAGTGGTGTGCAGATGGGCATCTCTTAACATACAACACCGTGAATAATTACCAGGCCAAACACAGAAATGGAAAACATAGAAAAACAACATAGAATGCCCACCCCAACTCACGCCCTGACCAAACCAAAATAAAGACATAACAAAGGAACTATGGTCAGAACGTGACACGCTGCCTAAGGTGCTTAGGGGTGGGAATGCTTATGTAAATTATATATTTCTGTACTTGATTTTTAATACATTTTCAAAAAAAAATCTAAAAACATGTTTTCCATTTGTCATTATAGGGTATTGTGTGTAGATGATTGAGATAAAAAAAAAATATATATATTTAATCCATTTTAAATTGAGGCTGTAACATATTTTTTTGGGGAATAAGGGCATGAATACTTTCTGAAGTACAGTATATACAGAATGTGTATAATGGTGTGTATAGACATTAATAGAAAGGTGTGTACAGCAGTACTTATATAGGATGAGCCTTGACTAGGATTCAGTGAGTAAAACAGTATGTAAACATTATTAAAGTGACCAGTGTTCAATGACAATGTACATAGGGCAGCAGTCTCTAAGGTGCAGGGATGAGTACATTGCATTTTTGTTATACTGTTTACACACACGGTGTATTTATATACTGGATTATTGACATTGCCCACTCTAAAATATCTACTGCTGTACATATCATTCCTAGTAATTATTTTCAGTGTATTAAATGCATAGATTTCAATTGGATTACTGATGCAGTGTTATTTGGGTTGTTAAATGGATTCGTTCTGACATTTTTGATTTCTTGTTTCTAGTTTTTTATTATTTGTGTACTTGTTTGACATTTTACTGCACTGTTAGTAGCTAGTAACACAAGCATTTAGCTGCACTGTTAGGAACTAGTAACACATGCGTTTAGCTGCACTGTTAGTAGCTAGTAACACAAGCATTTAGCTGCACTGTTAGGAACTAGTAACACATGCGTTTAGCTGCACTGTTAGTAGCTAGTAACACAAGCATTTAGCTGCTCTGTTAGGAGTTAGTAACACAAGCATTTAGCTGCACTGTTAGGAGCTAGTAACACAAGCATTTAGCTGCACTGTTGGGAGCTAGCAACACAAACATTTAGCTGCTCTGTTAGGAGCTAGTAACACAAGCATTTAGCTGCACTGTTAGGAGCTAGCAACGCAAGCATTTAGCTGCTCTGTTAGGAGCTAGTAACGCAAGCATTTAGCTCCTCTGTTAGGAGCTAGTAACTCAAGCATTTAGCTGCACTGTTAGGAGCTAGTAACACAAGCATTTAGCTGCACTGTTAGGAGCTAGTAACACAAGCATTTAGCTGCACTGTTAGGAGCTAGTAACACAAGCATTTAGCTGCTCTGTTAGGAGCTAGTAACACAAGCATTTAGCTGCACTGTTAGGAGCTAGTAACACAAGCATTTAGCTGCACCCGCTATAACATCTCCTAAACTGTGTACGTGACCAATAAAATTTAATTTGAGGTCTATGCGTAACTTACATCCAATTGTATGCCTCCTTGACTCTCAGCTCCCATCTAACACTTTCAATATCTCATCTCGAGTCAAGAGGGATTGTGTGTGTGTTAAGCTTTGATAAACACTAAATATGCCTTTACTGATAAGAACTCCCTTCCCACAGCGTCGTCTGAGACTTGACAGAACAGAAGTAGGGAACTGTCTGACTCATGAATGAGCCACTTTGTACCGACTACCAAGGCACTGTACCAATCTCCATCACAACTAGAAAAGCAAAGAAGTGGGAGTGGAGTTCAGCGTCGTTTCTAGGGGAGGTTAGAACCTGTTGTCTCAATCAATCAATCAATCAAACTGATTTCATAAAGCAATTTTTTACATCAGCAGTTGTCACAAAGTACTTATACAGATACCGAGCGTAAACCCCAAATAGCAAGCCATGCAGAGGCAGAAGCACAGTGGCTAAAGTAGGACATGTATAGATTATAAGAGTACATGGCCATTTTGGCCAGATTGTTCTTCAATATGTTCAACCGTTCATAGATGACCAGCAGGGTCAAATAATAATCACAATCACAGTGGTTATAGAGGGCGCAACAGGTCTGCACCTCAGGAGCAGATGTCGGTTGGCTTTTCATAGCCAAGCATTCAGAGGTTAATACAGCAGGAGAGAGGGAATTGAGAGAGAGAAATAGAGAGGGAGAGAAGGAGAGAGGGAGAGAGCAAGAGAAGTGGAGGGGGAGAGGGAGAGAATTAAGAGGTAGCATACCTAACATCACACAGAACACCAGATGAAACAGGAGAATTATACCAGATATAACAGACTGGCCCTAACCCCCCCCCCCCCCCCCCCTTGATTTTGCAATGTTACGAAGATGGAAAAAGCTGCCCTTGAAATGTTGATATATTAGTCAACAGAGAGATCAGGGTCCAGAGTAACGCCGAGGTCCTTCACTGTTTTATTTGAGATGACTGTAGTAGATCTCTTTGTTTCTTGGGACCTAGAATTAGCATCTCTGTTCTGTCTGAGTTTAAATGTAAATAATTTACCTCCATCCAGGACACAGGATTCCAGGGTAGGCAACTTTAGGCCTTCACTATGTTTCATCGAAATGTACTTCTGCATAGCAGTGAAAGTTGACATTGTGTTGCTGAATGACATCACCAAGAGCTAGCATATACTGTATAGTGAAAACAATAGCGGTCCTAGAAAGGAACCTTGAGGAACACCGAAACTTACCATTGATTTGTCGGAGGACAAACCATCCACAGAGACGAACTGATATCTTTCTGACAGAAAATATATAAACCAGGCAAGAAATTGTCTGCGTAGACCAATTAGGATTTCCAATCTGTCCAAAATTATGTGGTGATAATGTGTTAGTGTCAGAAGCAGCACTAAGGTCTAGGAGCACGAGAACAGATGCAGAGCCTTGGTCTGACACTATTAAAAGGTCATTTACAACCTTCATGAGTTCGGTCTCAGTAATATGATGTGGTCTATATCCAGACTGGAGTGTTTTGTATACATGATTTGTCTTCAGGAAGGCAGTGAGTTGCTGATCAACAGCTTTTTCAACATCAAAAAAATTAGTGGAATGGGAGATTTGATTTAGGCCAATAGTTTTTTTTACATTTCCAGGTCAAGGTTTGGCTTTTTTAGGTGAGGCTTTATTACCGCCACTTGTAGTGAGTTTGGTACACATCCGGAGGATAGAGAGCCGTTTTTTATGTTCAACATAGAAGGGCCAAGCACAGGAAGTAGCTATTTCAGTAGTGTAGTTGGAATAGGGTCCAGCTGGAAGGTTTAGAGGCCATGGCTATTTTAGTGAATGTGTCGAGAGATACAGGATAAAAAAAAACTTGAGTGTCTCCCTTGATTTGAGTTCCTGGCAGTTCTGTGCAGACTCAGGAGGACTGAATTTTGGAAAAATATACATATTGTCACGCCCTGACCATAGAGATCCTGTTATGGCTCTATTTTGGTTTGGTCAGGGCGTGAGTTGGGGTGGGCATTCTATGTTTTGTGTTCTATGTTTTCTATTTCTGTGTGTTTGGCCGGGTGTGGTTCTCAATCAGAGGCAGCTGTCTATCGTTGTCTCTGATAAAGAACCATACTTAGGTAGCCTTTTCCCACCTGTGTTTTGTGGGTAGTTGTTTTCTGTCTTTGTGTCTGTAGCAGACAGAACTGTTTTGGGTTGTTCGATTTTCGTTTATCTCTTTGTTATTTTTGTCATAGTGTTCACTTTCCTAATAAAGGCATGAACACTTATCACACTGCGTTTTGGTCTCCTCCCTTAGACGATCGTTACACATATTCAAAGATGAGTCCGTAATTAGTTTTCTATTGATCATTATCTTTTTGTCGAAAATTTCATCACTACTGAAGTGAAGGCCCTTGGAGAATGCTGATTTTCAGTTAGCTATGCGACAGTATAAAACATATGTTTGGGATTGTTTTTATTCTCCTCAATCAGATTGAAAAAGTGAGGCAGGGCTATTGACTAATCTGGCTAATCTGACGATGGTGCTGGCTGAGACTAAAACTGGCCAGTGTAGAAAGTTCGATATTGCAAATCAAAACAGTGCAATATCGAACTTTATACACTGGCCAGTTTTAGTCAGAAGACTTCCAATTTGGTGGGCTGCCATTTCCGTTCCAATTTTCTGGAAAATCAAATCAAATGGTATTTGTCACATGCGTCGAATATAATACACCTTACAGTGAAATGCTTACTTACAAGCCCTTGACCAACAATGCTTTAAGAAGTAAAACATTTAAAAGAAAAGAAACAAATAATTAACAGCAGCAGTAAAATAACAATAGCGAGGCTATATACAGGGGGTAACGGTAGAGAGTCAATGTACGGGGGCACCGGTTAGTCGAGGTAATTGAGGAAATATGTACATGTAGGTAGAGTTAAAGGGACTATGCATAGATAATAAACAGAGAGTAGCAGCAGCGTAAAAGAGGGGTCTGGGTAGCGCTTTGATTAGATGTTCAGGAGTCTTATGACTTGGGGGTAGAAGCTGTTAAGAAGCCAAATGGACCTAGACTTGGCACTCCGGTACCGCTTGCCGTGCGGTAGCAGAGAGAACAGGCCATGACTAGGGTGGCTGGAGTCTTTGACAATTTTTAGGGCCTTCCTCTGACACCGCCTGTTATAGAGGTCTTGGATGGCAGGAAGCTTGGCCCCAGTGATGTACTGGGCCGTACGTACTACCCTCTGCAGTGCCTTGCGGTTGGAGGCTGAGCGGTTGCCATACCAGGCAGTGATACAACCAGTCAGGATGCTCTCGATGGTGCAGCTGTAGAACCTTTTGAGGATCTGAGGACCCATGCCAAATCTTTTCAGTCTCCTGAGGGGGAATAGGCTTTGTTGTACACTCTTCACGACTGTCTTAGTGTGTTTGGACCATGATAGTTTGTTGGTGATGTAGACACCAAGGAACTTGAAGCTCTCCACCTGCTCCACTGCAGCCCCATCGATGAAAATGTTGCGTGCTCGGTCCTCCTTTACCTGTAGTCCACAATCATTTCCTTTGTCTTGATCATGTTGAGGGAGAGGTTGTTTTCCTGGCACCACCCGGCCAGGTCTCTGACCTCCTCCCTATAAGCTCTCTCATCGTTGTTGGTGATCAGGCCTACCACTGTTGTGTCATCGGCAAACTTGATGATGGTGTTGGAGTTGTGCCTAGCCATGCAGTCATGAGTGAACAGGGAGTACAGGAGGGCACTAAGCACGCACCCCTGAGGAGCCCTCGTGTTGAGGATCAGCGTAGCGGATGTGTTGTTACCAACTCTTACCACCTGGGGGCGGCCCGTCAAGAAGTCCTGGATCCAGTTGCAGAGGGGGGTGTTTAGTCCCAGGGTCCTTAGCTTAGTGATGAGTTTTGAGGGCACAATGGTGTTGAATGCTGAGCTGTAGTCAATGAATAGCATTTTCACATAGGTGTTCCTTTTGTCCAGGTGGGAAACGGCAGTGTGGAGTGCAATAGAGATTACATCATCTGTGGATCTGTTGGGGTGGTATTCAAATTGGAGTGGGTCTAGGGTTTCTGGGATAATGGTGCTGATGTGAGCCATGACCAGCCTTTCAAAGCACTTCATGGCTACAGACGTGAGTCCTACGGGTCGGTAGTCATTTAGGCAGGTTACCTTAGTGTTATTGGGCACAGGGACTATGGTGGCCTGCTTGGAACATGTTGGTATTACAAATCGAGCATAGAAGTAATTTAGCTCGTCTGGTAGGCTCGTGTCACTGGGCAGCTCGCGGCTGTAGTCTGTAATAGTTTGCAACCCTTGCCACATTCAACGAGCGTTGGAGCCAGTGTAATTTGCTTCAGTGCTTTGGTATTTTCTGTATACCAGGGAGCTAGTTTCTTGTGACACATTATGTTGTTGTTAGCTGTGCGACCGCATCTATGGTATTATGCTATTTTAAGTTTACATTCTCAGTTAGGTGGTTAGTTAAATGATTTTGTACTCCGATGTCCTTGAGTAGGTGGAGGGAGCCTGGAAGGACACTAGGAATCTTTGGATTGTCCAAGAATTTATAGCACGGCTATTGAAAATCCTTGGTTGGAGTCTAAACAAATTATTTATTGAGATTGAAAACATAATAAGATGGTGTTCTGATAGTCAAGGATTATAAGGAAAAAACACAATATCTATTCCACGGGACATAACTAGATCCAGGGTATGATTGTGGCAATGTGTAGGTCCCGAGACGTTTGAAAAAAATCACTGAGTCGATGATGACACTGAAAGCCTTTTGGAGTGGGTCTGTGGACTTCTCCATGTGAATATTGAAGTCAACAAAAATGTGAATATTATCTGCCGTGACTATGAGGTCTGATAGGAATTCAGGGAACTCAGTGAAAAATGTTGTGTAAGGCCCAGGAGCCCTGTAACCAGTAGCTGTAAAAAGTGATTGAGTAGGCTGCATAGATTTCATGACTAGAACCTCAAAAGATGAAAACACAGTAATCTTTTTCTGCGTAAATTGGAGTTTGTTGTCATAAATGTTAGCAACACCTCCGCCTTTGCGAGATGCACGGGGGATATGGTCACTAGTGTAACCAGGAGGAGAGGCTTCATTTAGCACAGCAAATTCACTAGGCTTAAGCCAGGTTTCAGTCAGGCCAATCACATTAAGTTTAACATCTGTGATTAGTTAATTGACTATGACTGCCTTGGAAGTGAGGGATCTAATATAAAGTAGTACCATTTTGAGATGTGAGGTATTATCATAATCTCTTTAATTAATGATTGGAATGTAGGAGGTCTTTATTCCAGTGAGATTGCTAAGGCGAACACCACCATGTTTCGTTTTCCCCGACCTAGATCGAGGCACAGACACGGTCTCAATGGGGGATAGCTGTGCTGACTACACTCACTGTGCTAGTGGCAGACTCCAGTAAGCTGGCAGACTGGCTAACAGCCTGCTGACTGGCCGGCACCCTATCTCATTGTGGCGCTAGAGGAGTTAGAGCCCTGTGTATGTTGATGGATAAGATGAGAGCACCCCTCCAGCTAGGATGGAGTCTGTCACTCCTCAACATGCCAGGCTTGGTCCTGTTTGTGGGTGAGTCCCAGAAAGAGGGCCAATTATCTACAAATTCTATCTTTTGGGAGGTGCGAGTCTGCTGTAGAGCTCATCACTCAGAGACAACAACTTGGTACCGTCACATCTTTCTAGCTAAGTTACACGCTGAAGCTATGTTGCGCTTGGTGACCTCTGACTGTTTCAAATCAAATCAAATATGTGTCACATGCGCCGAATTCAAAAGGTATAGACCTTACAGTGAAATACTTACAAGCCCTTAACCAATAATGCAGTTTTAAGAAAAATAACAAAAGAAAATTAATAAATAAAAGTAACAAATAAGTAGTAAAATAACAATTGTGAGGCTATATACAGGGGGTACCGGCATAGATAATAACAGAGAGTAGCAGCAGCGTAAAAGGGGGGGCGGGGCAATGCAAATAGTCTGGGTAGCCATTTGATTAGATGTTCAGGAGTCTTATGGCTTGGGGGTAGAAGCTGTTTAGAAGCCTAATGGACCTAGACTTGGCGCTCCGGTACCGCTTGCCGTGTGGTAGCAGAGAGAACAGTCTATGACTAGGGTGGCTGGAGTCATTGACATTGACAATTTTTAGGGCCTTCCTCTGACACCGCCTAGTATAGAGGTCCTGGATGGCAGGAAGCTTGGCCCCAGTGATGTACTGGGCCGTACGCATTACTCTCTGCAGTGCCTTGCAGTCGGAGGCCGAGCGGTTGCCATACCAGGCAGTGATGCAACCCGTCAGGATGTTCTCGATGGTGCAGCTGTAGAACCAACCTAACATCCTGACATTGTTGATGCCGACGTTGATAACAAAATCCCTATACTCTCTACACTGGCCAGTTTTAGTCTCAGCCAGCACCATCGTCAGATTAGCCAGATTAGTCAGTAGCCCTGCCCCCTGGTAAACAATGTATGGATGATTATTTTTAAGTCTAATATTGTGGGTAATGGAGTCGCCAATGAATAAAGTTTTCAATTTGTCAGGGGTAATGTTGGGAGGCTTCGGCGGCTCAGACCCGTAACGGGTGGAGGAGAGACCTAAGAAACCTCGGGCACTGACTCCTTCTCATTGCTTAGTGGGGAAAACTGGTTGAAAGCAGTATGAGCGACACCGGTTGAGCCAACAGCATTTCTATGTCAATTTTCCCTGCTTGTCTCGCTGCGCTGATATTTTATTCAAGACATCTGCTCATTTTTTGGGGGGGGGTTTATCATTCGCCAGTCTGCAGGAAAGGGGTTGACATATTATGGTCTTCCAACCAGCACAGTATAACATCCATATGCCCATATAATAATGCTTTTTTAAATGTTTGTTACCGTGTCATCTGTTGGACATGATTTTGATGTACTTTCATTGAAACAAAGCAACCCTTGTAGAAATAACATGTAGATCTTGTCCATCTCTTGTGAAAGAGAATAATGAGGATTTTGATTAGTCATAAATTAGATCATTATTGATGGCAGATATCTGATGACTGACTAATGGTAAGTGGATGCAGTCTTTGTTCATGTCCATCGTTTCTCTTCCCTGTAGGGTGTGCTGTCCTGCACTGCATTGTACCCCACTGCATATAGACCATAATGCACTGTGTTACCGAGTAGGAGGAAACGATTGTCCCCTGGCCTCTAACACAGCACCTGCTCATTATTTGTAAACCATAGCCCTCCCATTCCAGGTCAACTGTTCTCCCAGACAAAACAGTGGGGCACTTTCAGACGTCGCAAAACCCGTCCATATCCTTTAAGTCCATTTCCTGTTGAACTCTGAGTTACCTGGCCTGGCTGGAGGCCTGAGGCTGGAACCTCATGTCACCCCAGCAGCCCCAGCCCTGTTCACATTCCACCCAGATGCTGCTAGAGACAGAGTGGTCCTCTGTTCTGAAGCCCTCCTGGAATAACACACGTATGTATGTACACACACACACACACACACACACACACACACACACACACACACACACACACACACACACACACACACACACACACACACACACACACACACACACACACACACACACACACATGTATGCACACACACACACACACACATGTATGCACACACACACGTATGCACATGTATGCACACACACATATACGCACATGTACGCACAGACACACATGCACACACACACACATATGCACACACACACACACACACACACACACACACACACACACACACACACACACACACACACACACACACACACACACACACACACACACACACACACACACACACACACACACACACACACACACTTTGTAAAACTCCAAACCTGAGGGGCCTAATAGCAGCCAGACCCGTTTAAAAACGCGATCAGTCCGTCTCAATCTTCCCCTCCCACAGAGTGTACACAGTGTGGCTGAAGTTACACACATGATTGTAGTAAAGGGAAAATCAGGGCTATAAAGAGACGTGAGTTTTGTTGTGTCTTGTGTGGAGAGAAGAATGACTGAAAACAGTTTGAAACGATTCATTACTGTTGCTCTCTGCAAATTCTTAGATTTGGTGTACTGCACAATGAGACAGCACATTGCCACCTATAGTAGCCTATTGTATAAGGACAGACAAAACAGATTCTAAGATTGAGTCGTGCCTTCGATACCTCACTTAACATTCCCCTGCAATTGGTTGACCTTGAGTTACACAATGTTATTGTTATTGACGTGAAATGGTACAATTCCTTGAGGTGGAAAACATGTCCAAACATTGTTTTGCTTTTGAAGGCAGCCCCCTGCGTGCGCCTCGGGGGGCTTGTGCTGCCTGTGTCCTCTCCTCTTCCCTTTCTCCTCTGGAGTCTGGAGGAGTTTAGAACTCTCATCCCCGGGCCAGAGGCATCTTCGGGAGCGTGACAGCCCCAGCATGCGAGATGAAAGTCGTAATTTCTTCATCTCTTCAAAATTCTAGCCTTTTTTTTTTTGTCGACTATATGTCATTACAGGGAGCTGAATCTAGTTATTTGTGTCCTGTGGCCGGATACATGCACACAGAGGGAACCAATTTGTGTGGGAGGATCAGTAGAACAGGCCGGTGACCGACTGCAGATCAGTGGTGCTGCAGGCATCTGGGGCCCTGCTAGCCGAGGGGGGACGTCGTCTCTATGCTAGAAGAAAATGACAACGCTCCACAGGACCACGTCCATAGAGTTACAATGGTAAGACCGGACACTTTCAGTCTAAGTGATGTTACATTGCATGCTCCTGGATAAAGTTGGGAAGTTTCAATAACCGTTTACTTTCGGTGGTAGTATCAACCTCTAGCCAATACGTTTCTATGGTAAATACTTTCACAACCTTTAGCAGGAAGAGACCATAGACCAGGGTTGTTGATTCAGGTGCAGGAAAGCTTAAACACTTCTGTTTTTTGTTTCTACCTGGTATTTAATTGCACTCACCTGGTGTCCCGGGTCTGAATTAAACCGGAAGTTTCGGCCCTCCAGGACCGAGATTGAACAGCCCTGCCATAGACAGGAAAGCATGATCAAAAGACATATGATAAAGCATATATGTGTGTGTTTGGTATCACATGCATGGCAGAGAGAGAGAGAGTTAACATGTCCACCAAAATAAAACTCAAAGTTATGCTTTCTTTATTGACTTCCTACAATTATTTCATTATATTTGGCGAACAGGATTGTTCTACAAAGTTATTGAAAGTGGTGTACGGGGTAAAACATGACATTGTGAAATACATGCAGCATCAAGCCATTGGCTAAAAAAGAACAGAATTCTTTAACCAGGGGCGGGGCTTCGCCAGTGTTGCAATCTCAGCCCCGCACACTTCAATAGTTACATCAACGAATTGGCCACTATTCTAGAAAAATCTTCAGCCTCTGGTGTTAGTCTCCACAATTAAGAGGTTAAATGCCTACTCTTCACAGATGACCTGTGCCTGCTGTCACCCACAGCACATGGTCTACAGCAGAGCCTGGACCTGCTAGAGCAGTACTGCCAGACCTGGGCCCTGGCAGTAAACCCCAAAAATACTAAAATACTGTTTTTCCAGAGAAGATCCAGATCTCAGGGCATTAGATCAAAGTCCTCAATTGGTACAAAATTTATAGAGTACTAAAAAGAAGCTCAACGGGAAACCTAAATGAGGCAGTGAATGAACTAAGAAAGAAAGCACGCAGGGCATTCTACACCATATCTCCCGGGTGGCGCAGTGGTCTAGGGCACTGCATCGCAGTGCTAGCTGCGCCACCAGAGTCTCTGGGTTCGCGCCCAGGCTGGGCTGGGTTCGCGCCCAGGCTCTGTCGCAGCCGGCCGCAACCGGGAGATCCGTGGGGCGACGCACAATTGGCATAGCGTCGTCCGGGTTAGGGAGGGTTTGGCCGGTAGGGAGGGTTTGGCCGGTAGGGATATCCTTGTCTCAGTATGTAAAAAATGTAATAAAATGTATGCACTCTACTGTAAGTCGCTCTGGATAAGAGCGTCTGCTAAAATGTAAAAAATGTAATAAAAAAACTAATTATATTGAAATATCAATAAAAATGTTGCCAAAACTTATTGAACCAATTGCACTTTAAGGCAGCGAGGTGTGGAGTCCATTTGCAAAACAAGATTTCACCCAATGGAACAAACACCCAATTGAGTTCTGTAAGATTCTCCTACATTTCCAGAGGAAAACTATAGTACAAACAATGCATGCAGGACAGAATTAGACCAATATCCACTAATAATAAAAACAAACAAAAATAGCAATTACGTTTTGGAAACATCTCAAATACAATGACCCCCTCTCATATCATTACCAAGCCCTGCAATACCAAGAGCTGAGCAAATAAAAGAGTCCCGTCATCCAGCTGGTCCTGGGGCTGAGTTCACAAACCTGTTCTACTAACACACTGAAGGCTCAGTCCCCTCATCCAGCTGGTCCTGAGTTCACAAACCTGTTCTACTAACACACTGAAGCCTCAGTCCCCTCATCCAGCTGGTCCTGAGTTCACAAACCTGTTCTACTAACACACTGAAGGCTCAGGACCAGAACATCCAATCAATCAGATCAAAACAAATTACAACACAGTCAAAACAAAACTACATTATTTATTGGGAAACACAACACTAAGCACAATGCAGTGCTATCTGGCCCTAAATTGACAGTACACCATGGCTAACTATTTGACCATGGTTACTGATCTGGTTACTGATCAAAACCTTAGACAAGCCTTGACAAACTACAGGCTCAGTGAGCACAGCCTTGCCATTGAGAACGGTAGACACAGGAGATCCCTGTAGAGGAACGGTTGTGCAACCACTGCAGAACCCGAGACAGAGCTGCATTTCCTGACAAAATTTAAAAAAATACTAAACAATTAAGGAGTGTTATTTCATGAAATTAGAAACCCTTATTCAAGGTTTATTGAGGAACTCTCTGATGAGAATAGGCTGCCCCTCTTGTTGGGGGAGGGCACAGAGAGCTGTGGGTTGGCAGTGCACTACATTGCTGCCTGCCATAAGATGAGGGACAGTGTCTGACAGACCAACCAACCTGCATTTGCCCTCTATACCATTGTTATTGTCCAATGTATGGTTATTTTTACCCTTGATTATTATTGTTGCTGATTGTCCCGTTGGCAATCTTGATTATTATTATTTGAATTATGTTAATACTGTAAACAAATCACTTAATTTCCAAAGTACGCTTTGGTAATATGTATATTTTTACGTCATGCCAATAAAGACAATTGAACTGAGAGAGAGAGAGAGAGAGAGAGAGAGAGAGAGAGAGAGAGAGAGAGAGAGAGAGAGAGAGAGAGAGAGAGAGAGAGAGAGAGAGAGAGAGAGAGAGAGGATGGAGATGAAGAGAATGAGGTTAGTCATCAAAGACTCTCTGCCCACGTTCAGTGGCCTTGTTTTCCCTTCTCTCACAGACAGATTGCTCTACACAGACAGATTGCTCTACACAGACAGATTGCTCTACACAGACAGATTGCTCTACACAGACAGATTGCTCTACACAGACAGATTGCTCTACACAGACAGATTGCTCTACACAGACAGATTGCTCTACACAGACAGATTGCTCTACACAGACAGATTGCTCTACACAGACAGATTGCTCTACACAGACAGATAAGGACTATAAAGGAATACTTGTTGTCAGAAGATTCTAAACACACAAGCACAACCACTCTAATTTATTAGAGATCAAAGAGCTTGATAATATGTTTTAATTTCTTAGGGATAGCCCCCTTTTTATCAATTTTCGCCTAAAATGACATAACCAAATCTAACTGCCTGTAGAAATCAAGGCCAGACCAGAACAAAAAAAGAGAAAACAAAAGACGGCTGGTCCGGACAGGACCAATAAAATACCACAGCCTTAAGGCGTCCGCATGTTTCCCAGCCGAAACAATTTGGAAGAGTTTGCATTTATTATGACAACATTTTGTGACGTTTTTGTTAGTTTTGGACTTCGGTGAGGGTTTTTCCGGCTGTTCAGGCACACAAATCTTTTTCTCATGGCAAGCCGACGTTGGTTGCCGAAGTTTGCGCATTCGTCTGTGATTGGTCAGCAGTAGGGATTCTTCAATTAACGCTTTGCTGTCATTCAACGAGAGATGACTCGTTTTCATGCACATTTTTTCATTGAGAAATACTGCACCAAGTAAGTTGTAAAATTGTGAGACTAAGATCTCTTTGGCGAAACGTAAAAATTAATGACAGATTTCTTGAGTAATCTCAAATTAATTCAGACTATTTTGAGGAAGTGTACACTGGCTTTTTTTTACATTTTTCAAGTGAAGGTCTTTTAAGGGAGAATGTGAGCACAGGCGTTCAGTTCGCATAGCCGAGTTTGGCTAGGCACCAGCCAAACAGAAGCATGATGAAGTGTTTAGTGGGGAGTAGCCATCAACAGGTATGTAGAAACGTGTAATTTCTAAACAGAGTTCATCTGTCCAGTGTCTGTGTTCTTTTGCCCATCTTAATCTTTTCTTTTTATTGGCCAGTCTGAGATATGGCTTTTTCTTTGCAACTCTGCCTAGAAGGCCAGCATCCCGGAGTCGCCTCTTCACTGTTAAAGTTGAGACTGGTGTTTTGTCGGTACTATCTAATGAAGCTGCCAGTTGAGGACTTGTGAGGCGTCTGTTTCTCAAATTAGACATGTACTTGTCCTCTTGCTTAGTTGTGCACCGGGGCCTCCCACTCCTCTTTCTGTTCTGGTTAGAGACAGTTTGTGCTGTTTTGTGAAGTAGGTAGTACACAGTGTTGTGCGAGATCTTCAGTTTCTTGGCTATTTCTCGCAAGGACTAGCCTTCATTTCTCAGAACAAAAATAGACTGACGAGTTTCAGAAGAAAGTACTTTGTTTCTGGCCATTTTGAGCCTGTATTCGAACCCATAAATGCTGATTATCCAGATACTCAACTAGTCTAAAGAAGGCCAGTTTTATTGCTTCTTTAATCAGAACAGTTTTCAGCTGTGCTAACATAATTGCAAAAGGGGTTTCTAATGATCAATTAGCCTTTTAAAATTATAAACTTGGATTAGCTAACACAACGTGCCATTGGAACACAGGAGTGATGGTTGCTGATAATTGGCCTCTGTATGCCTATGTAGATATTCCATAAAAAATCTGCCGTTTCCAGCTACAATAGTCATTTACAACATTAACAATGTCTACACTGTATTTCTGATCAATTTGATGTTATTTTAACTTCACTAGGGTAGGGGGCACTATTTTCACTTCCGGATGAAAAGCGTGCCCAAAGTAAACCGCCTGCTACTCAGGTCCAGAAGCTAGGATATGCATATAATTGGTAGATGTGGATAGAAAACACTCTAAACTTTCCAAAACTGTTAAAATAATGTCTGTGAGTATAACAGAACTGATTTGGCAGGCGAAAACCTGAAAAAAACATCCAGGAAGTGGGATTTTTTTAATGTTTGTAGTTTTCTATTGAATGCCATTACAGTATCCATTGACTTAGGACTCAAATTGCACTTCCTATGGCTTCCACTAGATGTCAACAGTCTTTAGACATTGTTTCAGGCTTTTATTCTGAAAAATTAGAGAGTAAGACCACTCTGAATGAGTGGACCCTACAGTGTCCTAGAGCTTTTTCATGCGCACGACCGAGAGTCTTGTTTACCTTCTTGTTTACCTTTTATATTGATGACGTTATTGTCCGGTTGAAATATTATAAATTATTTAGGCTATAAACAACCTTTGGATTGATCATAAACATCGTTTGACATGTTTCTATGAACTTTACGGATACTATTTGGAATTTTCGTCTGCCTGTTGTGACTGTGTTTGAGCCTGTGGATTACTGAACAAAACGCGCGAACAAAACGGAGGTTTTTGAATATAAAGAGGGACTTTATCGAACAAAACAAACATTTATTGAGTAAATGGGAGTCTTGTGAGTGCAACCATATGAAGATCATCAAAGGTAAGTGATTCATTTTATCGCTATTTCTGACTTGTGTAACTCCTCTACTTGGCTGGTAACTGTTCGTAATGATTTGTCTGCTGGGCGCTGTTCTCAGATAATCGCTTTCGTCGTAAAGCCTTTTTGAAATCTGACACCGTGGTTGGATTAACAAGAAGTTAATCTTTAAACCGATGTATAACACTTCTATGTTTTATGAATTTTTATAATGAGAATTTCTGTTTTTGAATTTGGCGCTCTGCAATTTCACTGGATGTTGGCCAGGTGGGACGCTAGCATCCCACGTACCCTAGTGAGGTTTTAATGGACAAAAAATGAACTTTTCTTTCTTAAACAAGGATATTTCTATGTGACCCCAAACTTTTGAACGGTAGTGTATATATATATATATACACTGCATTTTTAAAGTACTCAGGCCCTTGACTTTTTACACATTTGTTTTAGTTACAGCCTTATTCTAAAATGGATAAAATAAAAAATGTTCCTCATCAATCTACACACAATACCCCATAATGACATCACAATACCCCATAATGACATCACAATACCCCATAATGACATCACAATACCCCATAATGACATCACAATACCCCATAATGACAAAGCAAAAGACAGGTCTTTAGAAATGTTTGCAAATATATGAAAAATGAGAAACAGAAATACCTTATATATATATAGGCAATTGATAAAGCAGGACCATGTTTGCAAAACAAATGTTTCTGAGCTTATGTCAATTTTACACCGGTAAGCTAACGGTTACAGAAATCAGGAACGGAGACAGGCTCTATAGACCTCTATATGTCTAATATGTTATGAAATAAATACTAAATTCTCAATTACATATATTGATAAAATATAGGTTTAAGAAAATACAGGCAGGCACCACATTACTACAAGACAAAACAGCTCGCTCAATCAAGCATGACGGTCTTGCACATATAAAAGCAGCTTGCTTTCATATAATAAAAGAAAAGCTTGAAAAGGCAGTGGAATGGGATTAGTGTGATGTGTGAAGAATCCAATATTTTAACTTCTATGTGGTACAAATCACATTATTGTGGGAGCACCTCCTCTAAGAGTGTTTGAGAAGGTTTGAATTCTAAGCAACTTGCCTACACATAGTTTGAAGTACAATAGACCAACATAGCTACTGTAGTAGGTCAAAGCCGTGAGCTGGAAATCCTTGGTAGAGCATGGGTGAAGTAGGCATTGTGGTGCTCATGAATTTCCTTTCTTTTTCAGCTTCAGACCAATCCCTACTTCTCACTTAAAATATAGCTTTTTGTTTGTAATTAATTACTAACTGGATCCTTATATTTGTCCTATTTCACACGTTTGCAAATGTGTTTTTTTGCATATCCCAACTCTCCCTGATAGACCCTTGGAGTGGGGTCACGGCCAGGGTCAACTATTATCAATGGTGACCCTGGAGCCATTAGGATTTTGTGCCTTGCACATCAACAGATTTTTCACCTCAGGGATTAGAACTAGCAACCCTTCAGTTCATGGCCAAACACTGGAACCGCTAGGCTACCTGGAGCCCTAGCACACATAGCTCTTGTCACTTGATCCAGTAGCTTTGATCCACAACAACATACTGTACACTCACCACGGGGTTGGTTGTGTACTGGACTGTGCACGTTGCAGTTAGGAATTCATATGCACTGTGGTGAGATTCATGACAATATCCTCTCTTTAAATGTAGACTTGTTTGCCTCGAAGACAGGTAGCGCGCGCACACACACACACACACACACACACACACACACACACACACACACACACACACACACACACACACACACACACACACACACACACACACACACACACACACACACACACACACACACACACACACACACACACACACACACACACACACACACACACACGACTTGGCTTTGATGAGTCATTTCCATTCTAGTAAATAGGTTTGAGATGGCTTCAGACATAACTCCTCTCATAACGACCTTTAATCCAGTCACTGTGATGTCATAGGATTTAGATAGTAACATCTCCACAAAATGTACTTCATGGTGTGGCTCAGTTGGTAAAACCATGGTGTTTGCAATGCCAAAGTTACCAGTTACAACTTGGCAATCAGATCCCAAAAGGAGCATCTTATTGTTAGAGGCTCAGTAACCAAGCCTCACAGCACACGGGTGGGCTGGCTGTATTTGGCACATCCTGCCCTGTTCCCTATTGGCTTGTGTTTCTGTCGGCTCCTCTCCTCCTCTGAATAGATGGGGCGACAGGCCCCTGAGTAACAAGAGCATCCTGCCTGCATGGCAACAATGTAACCATCCCTCTGTGTTATGTCTACCCTGCCATGGTCTGATTTTATAACCCAAGCTATCTACTGCTCCTACAGTATGTCATACTGTACTCAACAGCCTCTCATCTATTGTAAAATACGTACAGCAGCGGGTTACAGGAAACGCAGGTTACGCCGATAGCTAACCGGTGAAAGCTAGCTGTCGCATGATGTCACCTGGTGATGTCATTTAAACCCCCCCCTAACAAAAACATTTGTTTTGGTATATGACTGACGGATGTGTCTATGGGTACATACATGTATCAATAATTGAAATGGCCATTGAAAACGTTCCAAGACCCCAGACTGTACCTGTAATGGTAAATGAAGTGTTTCAACATGTCCATTTGGTTTTGAAAAAAGGATAGCCTGGACATGAATAGGGTCCTTTTAGGTTATGGGTGGCACGTTTTATTTTTTATTTATTTAACCTTTATTTAACATTTATTTAACATTTTATTTAACTAGGCAAGTCAGTTAAGAACAAATTCTTATTTACAATGACGGCCTACCAAAATGCAAAAGGCCTCCTGTGGGGTTGGAGGCTGGGATTAAAAATATAAATAAATTAAATAAAAATATAGGACAAAACACACATCACGACAAGAGAGACAACACAACACTACATGAAGAGAGACCTAAGACAACAACATAGCACGGCAGCAACACATGACAACACAGCACGGTAGCAACTCAACATGGCAGCAGCACAAAACAGGGTACAAGCATTATTGGGCACAGACAACAGCACAAAGGGCAAGAAGGTAGAGACAACAATACATCACGCAAAACAGCCACAACTGTCAGTAAGAATGTCCATGATTGAGTCTTTGAATGAAGAGATTGAGATAAAACTGTCCAGTTTGAGTGCTTGTTGGAGCTCGTTCCAGTCACTAGCTGCAGCGAACTGAAAAGAGGAGCGACTCAGGGATGTGTGTGCTTTGGGGATCTTTAACAGAATGTGACTGGCAGAACAGGTGTTGTATATGGAGGATGAGGGCTGCAGTAGATATCTCAGATATCGGAGTGAGGCCTAATGCTGAGCATCAGAAGCCAGCCACCACAAGCCAGCCAACACAAGCCAGCCAACACAAGCTTTCAGGTTTCAGACACGTCGAGGTTACTCACCAGACGACTGTATTTCAGGGAACGACCGCCGGTATGCACACATAGCTACATCACACTTCATTGCATCAAAGCAGGACCTCTGCAACACTTCCTCTAACGCGGGCTGTCTGAAACACAACGTTCAGACAGCAAGAGATCAGATAGAGACATAATCCTGCCATAACTCACTCAGCAGCATTGTACAACGCTGATTTGACCCAGAGGATGTGTAGACCACACTAGTGTTTCCCGGTCCATTTCTTTTCTGTAAGACTATACACTTATTCTAAGCTTAAGGAGTTGATATGGTACTTACACCAGTGAAGTTCACTTTTTACTGCATCTTTCATCTCATAGCCCCGTGGAGGTAATTATCAGTGTTGTCACGGCATTGTGATTTGCAAATGACGCTTTCATCCTGTAGCTTTCTGCTACTGTCGGGGGATGCAAACACCTCTCTCTCTCTCTCTCTCTCTCTCTCTCTCTCTCTCTCTCTCTCTCTCTCTCTCTCTCTCTCTCTCTCTCTCTCTCTCTCTCTCTCTCTCTCTCTCTCTCTCTCTCTCTCTCTCTCTCTCTCTCTCTCTCTCTCTCTCTCTCTCTCTCTCTCATCTAATTTGCTTTATTAGCATGACTCAACAATTGCCAAAGCTTACTTTAGAGATTTACATTATTAATAATAATCAAAATTGTCAACGGGACGACAGTAATAACAATAAGCATACAGTAGAATACATGTGCAGGTTGGTTGGTCTGTCAGACACTGTCCCTCATCTTATGGCAGGCAGCAATGTAATGCGCTGCCAACCCACAGTTCTCTGCGTCCTCCCCCAACGGGACGGTTGGCCTATCCTCATCAGAGAGGTCTTTGAACCCTTGAATGCATTTTGTCAGGAAATGCAGTTCTGTCTCAGGTTCTGCTGTTGTGCAGTGGTTGCACAGCCTTTCCTCTATAGGGAGCCATGTTTTCCTGTGTCTACCCTTCTCAATGACAAGGCTGTGTTCACTGATCCTGTACTTTGTCAAGGTTTCTAAGGTTTTGATCAGTAACCACGGTCAAATGGTTTGCCACAATGTACTGTCGATTTAGGGCCAGATAGAACTGCATTTTGTTTGTTCTTGTGCTTGTGTTTCCCAATAAGCAATGTCGTTTTGTTTTGACTGTGTTGTAATTTGGTTTGATCTGATTGATTGGATGTTCTGGTCCTGAGGCTTCAGTTTGTTAGTAGAACAGGTTTGTGAACTCAGGACCAGCTGGATGAGGGGACTCTTGTCTTTGCTCAGCTCTTGGCATTGCAGGGCTTGGTAAAGATATGAGAGGGGGTCACTGTATTTTACATGTTTCCAAAACTGAATTGCTATTTTTTGAGTTTTTATTATTAGTGGATATTGGCCTAATTCTGCCCTGCATGCATTGTTTGTAGTTTTCCTCTGGAAATGTAGGAGAATCTTACAGAAGTCTGCATGCAGGGTTTCAATGGGGTGTTTGTGTCACACCTTGATCTGTTTCACCTGTCTTGTGCTCGTCTCCACCCCCCACCAGGTGTCGCCCATTTTCCCAATTATCCCCTGTGTATTTATACTTGCGTTTTCGGTTTGTCTGTTGCCAGTTCGTCTTGTCCCGTCAAGTCCTACCAGCGCATTCCCGTGTTTCCTGTGCTCTAGTTTTTCTTAGTCGTCCCAGTTCTGCCCTTTCTGCCTGTCCTGTACCTGCCTGCTGTCCTGTACCTGCCTGACTCTGATTTGGATTATGACCCTTTGCCTGCCTTGATTTACCTTTTGCCTGCCCCTTGTACTATAATAAACTCTGAGACTTGTACTATAATAAACTCTGAGACTCATACTATCCGCCTCCTGTGTCTGCATCTGGGTCATATCCTGAGTCATGATAGTACGAACTGGCCTTGACTGACCCAGCAGACGTAGACCAGCTCCGCAACGCCGTCTCCGTCAAAGGAGTCGCCATTGGTAGACACGAAGTAGTACTTTAAGATCTTATGGAAAGACTCCAGAACTTGGCGGAATGCCATGACCACGCTTTCACTGCGTTGCTGGAGCATTTTCAAAGGTTATCTACTAAGCAGCAAGCCACAACAGTAAACCCCCCAGACTGTCAGTTACCCCGCTACCAGCGCCGCTTCTCCCCAATCTACCCCGGCTTCCTGAGAACCCCGCTTACCTCCTCTGGAGTGCTACACTGGAGATCCAGGATCCTGCCGGGCGTTTCTCTCCCAGTGTGGAGTAGTTCGTGGCGGAGGTTAGAAAGATGTTTGATTCTCCGTTGTCTGGGAGAGAGGCTGCTCGTAAGCTACTGCAACTGTGTCAAGTCTCCCGTAGTGTGGCAGATTTTTGCACTTTGGCTGCTGAGAGTGCCTGGAACCCAGAAGCTCTGTTCGAAATGTTCCTGCATGGATTATCAGTGGTGGTCAAAGCTTCCCATGGATCTCGAATCTCTCATAGCCTTGACCATACGGATCGATGGGCGGCTACGGGAACGTAGGAGGGAGAGGAGGTCTGACCCGGTCGCACTCGCTCGTCCACAGCACCCACCTCGCCTCCGAGGAATCCGAGGTACTTGGTATGATCACCAGAGGTCCGTCAGGAATCACAGAGGGCTGTCGACTCGCTTCCTCCAGAGCCCATGTCACTGGGCAGGGCCAGATTGTCTCCTGCTGAACGCTTACACAGACTGAGCACCAATAGCTGTCTGTCAGATTTTTAAAAAACTTTATGGAAAAAGCAAACCATGCAATAATCTGAGTATGGCGCTCAGACGACAAATCAACCCAAAGACATATCCGCCATGTTGGAGTCAACAGAAGTCAGAAATAGCATTATAAATATTCACTTACCTTTGATGATCTTCATCAGAATGCACTCCCAGGAATCCCAGTTCCACAATAAATGTTTGTTTTGTTCGATACTGTCCATAATTTATGTCCAAATTCCTCCTTGTTGTTCGCTCGTTCAGTACACAATCTAAACTCACGACGCGCGGGCAGGTCCAGGCAAAAGTTCAGACGAAAAGTCATATTACAGTCCGTAGAAACATGTCAAACTAAGTATAGAATCAATCTTTAGGATGTTTTTAACATAAATCTTCAATAATGTTCCAACCGGAGAATTCCTTTGTCTTCAGAAATGCGATGGAACAGAGCTCGCTCTCACGTGAATAGGTCAGCGCATGTTCAGCTCATGGCAGACCTTACTCAATCCCCTCTCCTTCGGCCCCACATCACAGTAGAAGCATCAAACAAGGTTCTAAAGACTTGACATCTAGTGGAAGCCTTAGGAAGTGCAACATGACCCCATTTCCACTGTATCTTGGATAAACAAAGAGTTGAAAAACTAAAAACCTCAGATTTCCCACTTCCTGGTAGGATTTTTTCTCAGGTTTTTGCCTGCCATATGAGTTCTGTTATACTCACAGACATCATTCAACCAGTTTTAGAAACTTCAGAGTGTTTTCTATCAAAATCTTTTCATCCGGATGTGAAAATACTGCCCCCTACACCAAAGAAGTTAATTAAGAGTAAGTTGGTGAGCCATACGGGGAGTTTCCCCATCTTCCATTTCTCGTACCCTCTCCATGCTATCCTGTTGTGGAGGGACCAGTCCAAATCTCTCCGGGTGGTCATTGACTCTGGGCCTGACGAGACCTTTATGAACGGTACCTTGGTGTTGGAGCTGGGAATCCCCACACAACCAGGACCTCCGGGAGGTTTTCAATAAGGCCCATGCTACATCTCTCCCTCCGCATCAACCTTACGACTGCGCTATTGATCTTCTCCGGGGGAACTACACCGCCTCGCGGCTTTATTTCCTATCTGGTCCGGAGACCAAGACCTTGGAGGAGTACATTGAAGACTCTCTTGCTGCAGGGAGTACTCGTCCATCTGCCTCCCACACCGGCGCAGCATTCTTCTTTGTGGAGAAGAAGGACAAAACCCCGCGTCTGTGTATCGACTACCAGGGCCTTCTTGTCAATACGGGGGCGCTGTTTTCACTTTGGAAAAAATCGTGCCCAAATGAAACGGCCTCGTACTCTGTTCTAGATCATACAATATGCATATTATTATTACTATTGGATAGAAAACACTCTCAAGTTTCTAAAACTGTTTGAATTATATCTGTGAGTAAAACAGAACTCATTTGGCAGGCAAACTTCCATACAGGAAGTGAAAAATCTGAAAACGAGGCTCTGTTTCAGGGCCTGCCTATTCAACTGGCTTTTATTTATCGATATGCATGCACTTCATACGCCTTCCACTAGATGTCAACAGGCAGTGGAAGGTGGAATGGGGTGTCTAGCTTGATCTGAGGCCGAACAAGAGCTTTTGGAGTGACAGGTCCGGTATTTCTTTGTCTTCGACGGCGCGCGAGGGACCTCGACATTGTCTTCTGAAAAGCGTTCGGTATACACGGCGAATATCTCCGGCTCTGATTTTATTTGATACATATGATAATAACATCATAAAGTAGGTTTTTTCAACCGAGTTTTATCAGTTTATTCAACGTTTATTGGGACTTTTGGAGTTCTTTGCGCCAAGAGAGGATGGGAATGTTAGCAACCTTGGCTAGCATTGTGGCGCAAATTCGACAGAAGAAATGGACATTCTAAAACCAAACAACGATTTATTCTGGAAATAGGACTCCTTGTACAACATTCTGATGGAAGCTCAGCAAAAGTAAGACAACATTTATGATGTTATTTCGTATTACTGTGTAATATGTTGATGTCTATTCTCCGCCGTGTTGGTGAGCACTGTCTCACAATAACCCAAGCTGTATGTTGTGGTAAAGTTATTTTAAAAAATCTAACACAGCGGTTGCATTAAGAACCAGTGTATCTTTCATTTGCCATACAACAAGTATTTTTATGTAAAGTTTATGATGAGTTCTTTGGTCAGATTAGGTGAGTGTCCAAAATATCTCTGGACATTCTGGGGAAATGTATAACCACGGTTTGCAGCTCTAAATATGCACATTTTCGAACAAAACATAAATGTATTGTATAACATGATGTTATAAGACTGTCATCTGATGAAGTTGTCCAAAGGTTAGTGATTAATTTTATATCTATTGCTGTTTTTTGCGAAAGCTACCTTTGCGGTGAACAAATGCGTTTGTGTGTTTGGCTATTGTGGTAAGCTAATATAATTCTATATTGTGTTTTCGCTGTAAAACACTTAAAAAATCTGAAATATTGGCTGGATTCACAAGATGTTTATCTTTCATTTGCTGTACACCATGTATTTTTCATAAATGTTTTATGATGAGTATTTCTGTATTTCACGTTGCTCTCTGTATTTATTCTGGCTGCTTTGGTGCTATTTTTGATGGTGGCTGCAATGTAAAACTATGATTTATACCTCAAATATGCAGATTTTCGAACAAAACATAAATGTATTGTATAACATGTTATAAGACTGTCATCTGATGAAGTTGTTTCTTGGTTAGTGACTAATTCTATCTCTATTTTGTCGGTTTTGTGAAAGCTACCTATGCGGTGGAAACATGGTGAAAATATGCGGTTGTGTGTTTGGCTATTGTGGTTAGCTAATAGAAATACATATTGTGTTTTCGCTGTAAAACATTTTAAAAATCGGAAATGATGGCTGGATTCACAAGATGTTTATCTTTCATTTGCTGTATTGGACTTGTGATTTCATGAAAATGATATTATATGATATCCCTGTCCCGTTAGGCTAGGCTATGCTAGTCAGCTTTTTTGATGAGGAGGATCCCGGATCCGGGAGGGTGACGAAGTAGAGGTTAATGACATCACCGTTATAAAAACGTTACCCTTTACCACTCAACTCCTTGGCTTTCGAGCCTCTCCAGGGGGTGACGATCTTCTCAAAGTTGGACCTTCAGAACGCCTGTACCACAGAGTTCCAGACAATGATTCATGGTGAGCTGGGTGAAGCAGTCCAACAAGACACCGGCATACCACAACATCACCTGCCATATGGGCGCCCTCCCCTGCTGGAGGCACTTCAACACCATTATCACCAATGGTGTGTGTTTTACATTTACGGGTTAGGTTTAGGGTTAGGGGTTAGGGGTTAGGGGTTAGGGTTACAATTAGGGTTAGGGGTTAGGTTTAGGGTTACAATTAGGGTTAGGGGTTAGGTTTAGGGTTAGGGTTACAATTAGGGTTAGGGGTTAGGTTTAGGGTTAGGGTTACAATTAGGGTTAGGGGTTAGGTTTAGGGTTAGGGTTACAATTAGGGTTAGGGGTTAGGTTTAGGTTTAGGGTTACAATTAGGGTTAGGGGTTACAATTAGGGTTAGGGGTTAGGGTTAGGGGTAAGATTTAGGGTTACAATTAGGGTTAGGGGTTAGGGTTAGGGGTTAGGTTTAGGGGTTAAGGTTAGGGGTTAGGTTTAGGGTTACAATTAGGGTTAGGGGTTAGGGTTAGGGGTTAGGGGTTAGGGGTTAGGGTTAGGGGTTCGGGGTTAGGGGTTAGGGGTTAGGGGTTAGGTTTAGGGTTACAATTAGGGTTAGGGGTTAGGGTTAGGGGTTAGGGGTTAGGGGTTAGGGGTTAGGGTTAGGGGTTCGGGGTTAGGGGTTAGGGTTAGGGGTTCGGGGTTAGGGGTTAAGGTTAGGGGTTAGGTTTAGGGTTACAATTAGGGTTAGGGGTTAGGGGTTAGAGGTTAGGGTTAGGGTTAGGGGTTAGGGTTAGGTTAAGGGTTAGGGTTAGGGGTTAGGGTTAGGTTAAGGGTTAGGGTTAGGGGTTAGGGGTTAGGGGTTAGGGGTTAGGTTTAGGATTACAATTAGGGTTAGGGGTTAGGGTTAGGGGTTACGTGTTAGGGGTTAAGGGGTTAAGGTTAGGGGTTAGGTTTAGGGTTACAATTAGGGTTAGGGTTAGGGTTAGGGTTAGGGTTAGGTTAAGGGTTAGGGTTAGGGGTTAGGGTTAGGGGTTAGGGGTTAGGTTTAGGATTACAATTAGGGTTAGGGGTTAGGGTTAGGGGTTACGGGTTAGGTTTAGGGTTACAATTATGGTTAGGGTTAGTGTTAGGGGTTAGGTTAAGGGTTACAGTTAGGGTTAGGGGTTAGGGTTAGGGGTTAGGTTTAGGGTTACAATTAGGGTTAGGGGTTAGGGTTAGGGGTTAGGTTTAGGGTTACAATTAGGGTTAGGGGTTAGGGTTAGGGGTTAGAATTAGGGTTAGGGGTTAGGTTTAGGGGTTAGGTTTAGGGTTACAATTAGATTTGGGGGTTTAGAGTTAGGGTTAGAATTAGGGTTGGGGTTAGGTTTAGGGGTTAGGCTCAGGGGTTAGGGTTAAGGGTTAGAATTAGGGTTAGGTTTAAGGGTTAGATTTAGGGTTACAATTAGGGTTAGACTTAGGGTGAGGGGTTAGGATTTAGGGTTAGGTTTAGGGAAAATACAATTTTGAATGTAAATACATTTTAGGTCCCCACAAGGATAGTAAACATATGCTGTGTGTGTGACAAGAAAACCCTCAATACAGTAGAACCCCATAACCTTAACCCTCAATACAGTAAACCTCATAACCTTAACCCTCATTACAGTAGAACCTCATAGCCTTCAGTACAGTAGAACCCCATAACCCTCAGTACAGTAGAACCCCATAACCTTCAGTACAGTAGAACCCCATAACCCTAAGTACAGTAGAACCCCATAACCCTCAGTACTGTAGAACCCCATAACCCTCAGTACAGTAGAACCCCATAGCCTTCAGTACAGTAGAACCCCATAACCTTCAGTACAGTAGAACCCCATAACCTTCAGTACAGTAGAACCCCATAACCTTCAGTACAGTAGAACCCCATAACCCTCAGTACAGTAGAACCCCATAACCCTCAGTACTGTAGAACCCCATAACCTTCAGTACTGTAGAACCCCATAACCTTCAGTACTGTAGAACCCCATAACCTTCAGTACAGTAGAACCCCATAACCCTCAGTACTGTAGAACCCCATAACCCTCAGTACAGTAGAACCCCATAACCCTCAGTACTGTAGAACCCCATAACCCTCAGTACTGTAGAACCCCATAACCCTCAGTACAGTAGAACCCCATAACCTTCAGTACAGTAGAACCCCATAACCCTCAGTACTGTAGAACCCCATAACCCTCAGTACTGTAGAACCCCATAACCCTCAGCACAGTAGAACCCCATAACCCTCAGTACTGTAGAACCCCATAACCTTCAGTACAGTAGAACCCCATAACCCTCAGTACTGTAGAACCCCATAACCTTCAGTACTGTAGAACCCCATAGCCTTCAGTACTGTAGAACCCCATAACCCTCAGTACTGTAGAACCCCATAACCTTCAGTACAGTAGAACCCCATAACCCTCAGTACAGTAGAACCCCATAACCTTCAGTACAGTAGAACCCCATAACCCTCAGTACTGTAGAACCCCATAACCCTCAGTACAGTAGAACCCCATAACCTTCAGTACAGTAGAACCCCATAACCCTCAGTACTGTAGAACCCCATAACCTTCAGTACTGTAGAAACCCATAACCCTCAGTACAGTAGAACCCCATAACCCTCAGTACAGTAGAACCCCATAACCCTCAGTACTGTAGAACCCCATAACCTTCACTACTGTAGAACCCCATAGCCTTCAGTACAGTAGAACCCCATAACCCTCAGTACAGTAGAACCCCATAACCCTCAGTACAGTAGAACCCCATAACCTTCAGTACTGTAGAACCCCATAACCCTCAGTACTGTAGAACCCCATAACCTTCAGTACAGTAGAACCCCATAACCCTCAGTACAATAGAACCCCATAACCTTCAGTACTGTAGAACCCCATAACCCTCAGTACTGTAGAACCCCATAACCTTCAGTACAGTAGAACCCCATAACCTCAGTACAATAGAACCCCATAACCTTCAGTACTGTAGAACCCCATAACCCTCAGTACAGTAGAACCCCATAACCTTCAGTACAGTAGAACCCCATAACCCTCAGTACAATAGAACCCCATAACCCTCAGTACAGTAGAACCCCATAACCCTCAGTACAGTAGAACCCCATAACCCTCAGTACTGTAGAACCCCATAACCCTCAGTACAGTAGAACCACCCTAGCATTCCCCTGCTGAATGTGTGTGTGTGTGTGTGTGTGTGTGTGTGTGTGTGTGTGTGTGTGTGTGTGTGTGTGTGTGTGTGTGTGTGTGTGTGTGTGTGTGTGTGTGTGTGTGTGTTCTTCATTATCTCCGTTCCAAGTATTGTCTCAGCAGCCGGGGCCGAGCCAGGCTCTGACTGGCTGCTCTTTGTGTAACCAAGACCAGCTGAAGCACTAACCCACCACAGGGCCACACTCCCTTTCCACCACAGGGCCACACTCCTTTTCCACCACAGGGCCACACTCCCTTTCCACCACAGGGCCACACTCCTTTTCCACCACAGGGCCACTCTCCCTTTCCACCACAGGGCCACAATCCCTTTCCACCACAGGGCCACACTCCCTTTCCACCACAGGGCCACACTCCCTTTCCACCACAGGGCCACAATCCCGTTCCACCACAGGGCCACACTCCCTTTCCACCACAGGGCCACTCTCCCTTTCCACCACAGGGCCACACTCCCTTTCCACCACAGGGCCACACTCCCTTTCCACCACAGGGCCACACTCCCTTTCCACCACAGGGCCACACTCCCTTTCCACCACAGGGCCACACTCCCTTTCCACCACAGGGCCACACTCCCTTTCCACCCCAGGGCCACACTCCCTTTCCACCCCAGTGCCACACTCCCTTTCCACCCCAGGGCCACACTCCCTTTCCACCACAGGGCCACACTCCCTTTCCACCCCAGGGCCACACTCCCTTTCCACCACAGGGCCACACTCCCTTTCCACCCCAGTGACCGAACATACACAATTACAGACACACACACACACACACACACACACACACACACACACACACACACACACACACACACACACACACACACACACACACACACACACACACACATAGACACAGACACACACAGACACACACCTTCGTCCTAACCCAGCACCAATACACTCGACTAAACTAACTAATCACCTTACTATTGTTCAGTGGAATCGGGAGGGTTAGGAGCCGGGGACAGAACAAGAATGTGATTGAGAAACACTGAGTGTAGACTACAGACTATAATGACTAAACCATACTGTAACTGTCCACCAGTGTTAATGGGTGATTCAATGTCCTGTCTGGTTCGTGGTAACATTGGTATCCTCTCATTTGATCTCCTGACCACATCCCTATATGAGTACAACAAGGACATCGTGACACGCTGGTTTCCTGCGGTGGGCCATATACACATTGGTTGCATCCCAAATCCTATTGCCTATATAGGGCCCGTCAGGGCTCTGGTCGAAAGTAGTGCACTATGTAGGGAATAGGGTGCCATTTTGGGTGGCGCAGATTGGGTCCGTCTGGATTGATCCCATCAGTGGCAGGTAGGTGTTAGTGCCTTTGTCGTACGATAACGCATGTTTCTGTGTGGTGTAGACTGGTGATACTGTAAACCTCCTGTTGTGGGTTAACTGATAGGCAACACAATGTATGGGCCTGACATACAAACCTGTCTGGATATGATTAGTTCAATGTTTTCTGCACACTGTATGGCCTCAACAGAGTTGGGGAGAAGGCAAAGGGGGAAGGCGAAATTAGACATACACACACGGGCACACGCACACGCGCACGCGCACACGCACACACACACACACACACACACACACACACACACACACACACACACACACACACACACACACACACACACACACACACACACACACACACACACACACACACACACACACACACACACACAGTCTGCAGAGGCAGCCATGCGAGACAGTACAGAGCTGTTTACCCAGCAGGCCCAGGTGTAGGGCTTACTCTGTGCAGCTGGATAGGGAATAACCAGACCACCACACACACATACAGATACTCAGGGGGCCAGCAATCTACCAGATCCTCTACGTGTCCTATTCAGCCTTTGAAGCTGCACCTTTGGTAGCCTAGTGGTTAGAGCGTTGGGCCAGTAACCGAAAGGTTGCCGGATCGAATGCCCGAGCTGACAAGGTAAAAATCTGTCGTTCTTGCTCTTGAACAAGGCTGTTAGTTAACCCACAATTCCCCGGTATTCCATCATTATAAATAAGAATTTGTTCTTAACTGACTTGCCTAGTTAAATAAAGGTTAATAATTTTTTTTTTACCTGAACAACACTGTCTAAAAAGAACATTGAACTGTATATTTATAATATTTTCTTTAGCTAGATACAGTACATACTTCAACACTTCAAACTGCCACCCCTGCAATAGGTCTGTGTCTACACTCTTAGAAAAAAAGGTGCTTTCTAGAACCTAAAAGGGTTCTTTGGCTGTCCCCATAGGAGAAGCCTTTCCACAGAGGGAAACACAAAAGGGAACCAAAATGGGCTCTATCTGGAACCAAAAAGGGTTCTCCTATGGGTACAGCCGAAGAACCGTTTTGGAACAATTGTTTCTATGAGTGTACCCGTGCTCAAGGTTTACATGCAGGGTTACAGCTGGAAAGCTCTGTGCTAAGTGTGAGTCTATCTGCAGTAAGAAGGTGGTGAACTGGTAGAGAGGGGTGAGGTGAAGAACACTAAGCTATGCAGTACAGTTCTGCCCCAAGGGAAGAGAGCATATTTAACTAAAGCCGCACTAGAGGTTTTTGACACGGAGCTTCTTCCACATGCCCCCACCCCCCCCTCCCCACTTCAAAGTGCTATTTATGCAGAAACCGGTCAGAGCTTTCCTGTCCTCCTCTTTCCTCTTCTCCCCAGGGGCAATGGCTTTTGGAACATGCCTTTTATTGTGTTAGGGAGGGGGAAAAAATACTTGGAACTATTTCACTGTTGTCTGTCTGTCTGTCTGTCTGTCTGTCTGTCTGTCTGTCTGTCTGTCTGTCTGTCTGTCTGTCTGTCTGTCTGTCTGTCTGTCTGTCTGTCTGTCTGTCTGTCTGTCTCTACCCTCTCTCTTTCTATCTCTACCCCCTCTCCTTCAGTACTCCCTCTCATTCGCCTTCTCTCTTTCTATCTCTACCCCCTCTCATCCTCTCTCTTTCTATCTCTACCCCCCTCTCATCCTCTCTCGTTCTATCTCTACCCCCTCTCTCATTCTCTCTCTTTCTATCTCTACCCCCCTCTCATCCTCTCTCTTTCTATCTCTACCCCCTCTCTCATCCTCTCTCTTTCTATCTCTACCCCCTCTCTCATCCTCTCTCTTTCTATCTCTACCCCCTCTCTCATTCTCTCTCTTTCTATCTCTACCCCCCTCTCATCCTCTCTCTTTCTATCTCTACCCCCCTCTCCTTCAGTACTCCCTCTCATTCGCCTTCTCTCTTTCTATCTCTACCCCCTCTCATCCTCTCTCTTTCTATCTCTACCCCCCTCTCATCCTCTCTCGTTCTATCTCTACCCCCTCTCCTTCAGTACTCCCTCTCATTCGCCTTCTCTCTTTCTATCTCTACCCCCTCTCATCCTCTCTCTTTCTATCTCTACCCCCCTCATCCTCTCTCTTTCTATCTCTACCCCCCTCTCATCCTCTCTCGTTCTATCTCTACCCCCTCTCTCATTCTCTCTCTTTCTATCTCTACCCCCCTCTCATCCTCTCTCTTTCTATCTCTACCCCCTCTCTCATCCTCTCTCTTTCTATCTCTACCCCCTCTCTCATCCTCTCTCTTTCTATCTCTACCCCCTCTCTCATTCTCTCTCTTTCTATCTCTACCCCCCTCTCATCCTCTCTCTTTCTATCTCTACCCCCCTCTCATCCTCTCTCTTTCTATCTCTACCCCCCTCATCCTCTCTCTTTCTATCTCTACCCCCCTCTCATCCTCTCTCTTTCTATCTCTACCCCCGTCTCATCCTCTCTCTTTCTATCTCTACCCCCTCTCATCCTCTCTCTTTCTATCTCTAACCCCTCTCCTTCAGTACCCCCCTCTCATTCGCCCTCTCTCTTTCTATCTCTAACCCCCCCTCATCCTCTCTCTTTCTATCTCTAACCCCCCCTCATCCTCTCTCTTTCTATCTCTACCCCCTCTCCTTCAGTACCTCCTCTCATTAGCCCTCTCTCTTTCTATCTCTACCCCCGTCTCACCCTCTCTCTTTCTAGCTCTACACCCTCTCCTTCAGTCCACCCCCTCTCTCTCGCTCTCTCTTGGCTTCTACTCCTCTCCATCTCTGCAGCTGCGATCCTCCGAGCCCTAATCCCCGCCCCCTCCCCTGTGTGCTGGAAAGCCGTCCAACAATTTAACCGCAGCTCTGAAACAATCTAACATCTGTTGGGAGGCAGGCCCAGGCGTTGCCTTCCTGCTGCGAGCCATGTTAACCCCTCGCTTCCCGGCACAGCACAGCCAGTCGGAACACAATCCACCACGCCAGTGAAGACACACTTAGACACGTACACACACACACACAACCCTGGAGTCTCTGCCACAGGGAAATTGGGAAATGCATACAAGGCCACCACTGTGTGTGTGTGTGTGTGTGTGTGTGTGTGTGTGTGTGTGTGTGTGTGTGTGTGTGTGTGTGTGTGTGTGTGTGTGTGTGTGTGTGTGTGTGTGTGTGTGTGTGTGTGTGTGTGTGTGTGTGTGTGTGTGTATGCGTGTGCGTGTGCGTGTGTGTGTGTGTGTGCATGTGCGTGTGTGTGTAAGGAGAGGGGATATCTGTTTTTCTGGGTATAGGTAGGGTGGTTTGGGTGGGTGTGTGCATCATAAGCAGTAAACGTGTGTGTCTGGTGGTCCACGTTTATGGGGACATAAATACATGTATAGAAGAGCTAATAATTCAGCTAGACTAGCAAGCTTAGCCTTTACATTCATAAACAGCACAGCTAGACTAGCAGGCTCAGCCTTTCCATTCATAAATAGCACAGCTAGACTAGCAAGCTTAGCCTTTACATTCATAAACAGCACAGCTAGACTAGCAGGCTCAGCCTTTCCATTCATAAATAGCACAGCTAGACTAGCAAGCTTAGCCTTTACATTCATAAATAGCACAGCTAGACTAGCAAGCTTAGCCTTTACATTCATAAATAGCACAGCTAGACTAGCAAGCTTAGCCTTTACATTCATAAATAGCACAGCTAGACTAGCAAGCTTAGCCTTTACATTCATAAACAGCACAGCTAGACTAGCAGGCTTAGTCTTTACATTCATAAATAGCACAGCTAGACTAGCAAGCTTAGCCTTTACATTCATAAACAGCACAGCTAGACTAGCAGGCTTAGTCTTTACATTCATAAATAGCACAGCTAGACTAGCAAGCTTAGCCTTTACATTCATAAATAGCACAGCTAGACTAGCAAGCTTAGCCTTTACATTCATAAACAGCACAGCTAGACTAGCAGGCTTAGTCTTTACATTCATAAATAGCACAGCTAGACTAGCAAGCTTAGCCTTTACATTCATAAACAGCACAGCTAGACTAGCAAGCTTAGCCTTTACATTCATAAACAGCACAGCTAGACTAGCAAGCTTATCCTTTACATTCATAAATAGCACAGCTAGACTAGCAAGCTTAGCCTTTACATTCATAAACAGCACAGCTAGACTAGCAAGCTTATCCTTTACATTCATAAATAGCACAGCTAGACTAGCAAGCTTAGCCTTTACATTCATAAATAGCACAGCTAGACTAGCAAACTTATCCTTTACATTCATAAATAGCACAGCTAGTCTAGCAAGCTTAGCCTTTACATTCATAAACAGCACAGCTAGTCTACCAGGCTTAGTCTTTCCCAGTCATAAATAGCACAGCTAGACTAGCAAGCTTAGTCTTTCCCAGTCATAAATAGCACAGCTAGACTAGCAAGCTTAGCCTTTACATTCATAAATAGCACAGCTAGACTAGCAGGCTTAGTCTTTCCCAGTCATAAATAGCACAGTTAGTCTAGCAAGCTTATCCTTTCCCAGTCATAAATAACACAGCTAGTCTAGCAGGCTTAGCCTTTCCCAGTCATAAACAGCACAGTTAGTCTAGCAGGTCTAGTCTTTCCCAGTCATAAATAGCACAGTTAGTCTAGCAAGCTTATCCTTTCACAGTCATAAATAACACAGCTAGTCTAGCAGGCTTAACCTTTCCCAGTCATAAATAACACAGCTAGTCTAGCAGGCTTAGCCTTTCCCAGTCATAAACAGCACAGTTAGTCTAGCAGGCTTAGTCTTTCCCAGTCATAAATAGCACAGTTAGTCTAGCAAGCTTATCCTTTACATTCATAAACAGCACAGCTAGACTAGCAAGCTTAGCCTTTCCCAGTCATAAATAGCACAGCTAGACTAGCAAGCTTAGTCTTTCCCAGTCATAAATAGCACAGCTAGTCTAGCAGGCTTAGCCTTTACATTCATAAACAGCACAGCTAGTCTAGCAAGCTTAGTCTTTCCCAGTCATAAATAGCACAGTTAGTCTAGCAAGCTTAGTCTTTCCCAGTCATAAATAGCACAGCTAGTCTAGCAGGCTTTGTCTTTCCCAGTCATAAATAACACAGCTAGTCTAGCAGGCTTAGCCTTTACATTCATAAACAGCACAGCTAGACTAGCAGGCTTAGTCTTTACATTCATAAATAGCACAGCTAGACTAGCAAGCTTAGCCTTTACAATCATAAACAGCACAGCTAGACTAGCAAGCTTAGCCTTTACATTCATAAACAGCACAGCTAGACTAGCAAGCTTAGCCTTTACATTCATAAACAGCACAGCTAGACTAGCAAGCTTATCCTTTACATTCATAAATAGCACAGCTAGACTAGCAAGCTTAGCCTTTACATTCATAAACAGCACAGCTAGACTAGCAAGCTTATCCTTTACATTCATAAATAGCACAGCTAGACTAGCAAGCTTAGCCTTTACATTCATAAATAGCACAGCTAGACTAGCAAACTTATCCTTTACATTCATAAATAGCACAGCTAGTCTAGCAAGCTTAGCCTTTACATTCATAAACAGCACAGCTAGTCTAGCAGGCTTAGTCTTTCCCAGTCATAAATAGCACAGCTAGACTAGCAAGCTTAGTCTTTCCCAGTCATAAATAGCACAGCTAGACTAGCAAGCTTAGCCTTTACATTCATAAATAGCACAGCTAGACTAGCAGGCTTAGTCTTTCCCAGTCATAAATAGCACAGTTAGTCTAGCAAGCTTATCCTTTCCCAGTCATAAATAACACAGCTAGTCTAGCAGGCTTAGCCTTTCCCAGTCATAAACAGCACAGTTAGTCTAGCAGGTCTAGTCTTTCCCAGTCATAAATAGCACAGTTAGTCTAGCAAGCTTATCCTTTCCCAGTCATAAATAACACAGCTAGTCTAGCAGGCTTAACCTTTCCCAGTCATAAATAACACAGCTAGTCTAGCAGGCTTAGCCTTTCCCAGTCATAAACAGCACAGTTAGTCTAGCAGGCTTAGTCTTTCCCAGTCATAAATAGCACAGTTAGTCTAGCAAGCTTATCCTTTACATTCATAAACAGCACAGCTAGACTAGCAAGCTTAGCCTTTCCCAGTCATAAATAGCACAGCTAGACTAGCAAGCTTAGTCTTTCCCAGTCATAAATAGCACAGCTAGTCTAGCAGGCTTAGCCTTTACATTCATAAACAGCACAGCTAGTCTAGCAAGCTTAGTCTTTCCCAGTCATAAATAGCACAGTTAGTCTAGCAAGCTTAGTCTTTCCCAGTCATAAATAGCACAGCTAGTCTAGCAGGCTTAGTCTTTCCCAGTCATAAATAACACAGCTAGTCTAGCAGGCTTAGCCTTTCCCAGTCATAAATAGCACAGCTAGTCTAGCAGACTTAGCCTTTCCCAGTCATAAATAGCACAGCTAGCAGGATTCCAGTAATTAACAGCAGAGCTTTTCTAACAGGCTTGTTCTTTCCCATTCATAAAAGGTTCTTGATTAGCATGTTAGCGCTAACGCAGTAGTTACTGCATTATGAATTTAACATTGTAGTCGTGAAACATGGTTAGAACATTTTACAGGCGAAGCATAATCAACTCCGTCTGTGGGAGCATATTTGTTGACAGGACTGTGTACTCCGTAAACTGAATTATCTTCTACTAAACACTAATTCCATGACACATGACTTGGGGGCGAATGGCCAAACATTGTTAAAGAGAAACTAACTCGGCCAGTGAAAAGAGACATGTTTGTAAAACTGCCTGTTCAAAGGCTATGCAGCTGACACCTTAGGGCTGTAATGCTGCATAACTAGAACAGAACTATGTACACAGACAACACACACAACCCACGCACATGCACGCACACACACACGCGCACACGCACACGCACACGCACACACACACACACACACACACACACACACACACACACACACACACACACACACACACACACACATACACAGGATGTGAATGGAAGTTCAAGTTCACAGCTGCAGATGAAAAGGGAAGAGAGAGGGGGAGGAAAGGTATGTGCCCAAAGCGATGACCCTCAGCACTGTAGCTCAGGGTCATAGACCAGCCCCAGTCTCTACACAGACAGACAGACAGACAGACAGACATATCCTGAGGGTGATATGGGCCGGGCCTAAACATAACTTGTTAATGAAACATATTGCACCAGATTATTCTCCCCTCCTTCCCAGTTACACAATACATTAAATGTATCTCTGTCAAATCAAATCAAATCAACCATGATCTTTCGTTATTTAATGTACGTTCGACTCTCAAACAAGTCAACGGCTTGTATAAAATGGTTGCGAAAGCAGGCACTATGGCATGCAGTGTCAGTAGATTTTTGTTTTATAAATTGGGACTGGATAACTATTGTACTTAGTAAATAGTTTGCCCTTAATAAGGAGTCCACTGTGTGGCATTTCCTATAGCTTTATTGAGAAGAGTGTATCATACTTTAGTTTCATGACCGAAACTAATCTATACTCACTATATACTCTAAACAATGCTCCTACAGCTTCATAAGAAGATAAGGGTTTTACCTCTGTACTAATCTGGAGGTCTGTTGACGAGGAGGGGAACTGATGCTGCTGCTATTGTATTCCCATTATCAGGGCTGTCTAGGACTGTCTGTCTCTGACACTCCTCCCCGTGGATTATATTACCAAGCGGATGTGTGTGTGTGTGTGTGTGTGACGAATTCCCTTGATGTAATGCGCTAAAACCCAAATACAAACCCAGCGCAGCAGACATTGATTTTTGTCTCAGGGTGACAGAGGGGAGGGGAGGGGGGGGGGGTTGAACATACGCATGGAAATAAGGTGTGTGTGTGTGTGTGTGTTAGTGCCCAGCCTCCGCACACCCTGTGGAATATTAACAGGGTCCAGATGTGGGAGGTGAGAGATGGTATTGTGTCCCCTACTCCCGGAGGGCCCTGTGCATTACATAGAGAACAGGGGTACCATTTGAGACACACAAAAAAGGATGCATGCCTCTTAATGGTGACTCAGTAGAATCCAGCACAGCACTCCACTTTCATTCACATTCCAGCAGACACCATTCAGTCACTCATACCACATACTAGTGTAAACACAAGCTTCAACTCTGTATTACGAACCCCAAAGGATTACAGAGGAAATAAGGCCTTACATAGCCTGCATCTGAAACGGCACCCTATTCCTTCTATAAGACACTCTATTTAGTGCACTACTTTTGACCAGAGCCCTATGTACCCTTGTCAAAAGTAGTGCACTACAAAGGGAATAGTGTTCCGTCGTGTTTTAGGGAAGTAAACACATCACCATTTGTTAGTGTTCTAGTTAGATGAGCCTTCAGCCAAGTTTCATAGGTCTGAGAGCAAATTGAACTACAGTAAAAAATGATCGCAAAAACAACAGTAAGAAGTCCCACTGATCATTCTTTAGTTGAGTTGAATGGAAAAGGCTTTTTCATAAAATGCATCCTACAGTAGTTGGACGAAACCGTAGAGGCTGGACCATAACAAACAGCTACACCTGGTGGACAGGTGCTGAAATGACAAGCAATTGTTGGTCGATTCATATACATTTTAGGAGTGATTAATTAATTAATCTAAATGTATTTGAGAACATTTGAGTAAAGCCTAGGAGCACTGAGGATGTTAAATGGATATGGCATAAAAAAAAGAAGCCCAATTTAGCTGTGGTGCTCAAGGCCGAAATTAACAATTTGATCATGACACATCACCTATAACACCCTATGCGTGAACTGAAGTCTCTCTTACTAAGAAGTGACATTTTTAATTTGCAAGAACAAACGTGCTACATTGACAAAAAGTACTGAATCAGATTCATCTGATTCACAGTTTAGTCAGTATGAAGTAATAGAGAGTACAACACTATCAATAATAATCTAGTGCACCTTAGTTAAAGTGATGCTCCAGAACTTTATCATTTCAGCCAGCAGTTTTTAAAGTGGTGCTCACTTTTTTTTTGGTGTACTACATCATCCAATTGTGTACTACGTCATCCATTTCGTATGATACTGTATGTTACGTTATGTTAAGTCCTCCGTACGTTTTGCAAATTCGCATGATTTGTTACGAATGCAATTCGTACAATATGTTACGGATTTGTTGATCCCGGACTGCATCTTTAAGCCCATTTTGCTGTTTGCCTCTTTAGAATATACCCCAGAATATGTAAAGAAAAAATAGTAGCCAATTGTATTCAAAAGCTTCCGGGGTTCCTGTCTTTGGATCTTTGAACGAGCAAAATCCATGTCTCTGGTCCATATTACCATGTTGGAGGAGATGTCACAGCAGCGTTTGTTTGCCATGGCTCATGGATCCTCTGGGCAGGCACTTGGCCCTGTTCCTCCCTCCCCATGTAGCCCTCACAGGGTCTGGGCAAAATGTTTCTCCCCGCTCTGCTCTAATGTCCCATATGAGCACAACCCAGATTGGAAACACATTTCTGGCACCCTGTCTTCTCTCGATGACAGAGAGGGAGAGCAGCAACAGCAACAACTCTGTAGTGGAGAGAGAGGGAGAGGGCCCAGGGAAATACTATACTAACTATCCCATAACAGAGTACTGAGAATCACCGTTACCACTCCGTCAGTGCACGAGTTCACCCCAAGCCCCTCTCCTCTATGCACTTGTAGAGACCTGAGAGGATTTGATAGGTACAGTAGAATGGCTCCACCTTGCCTGCTGATTGGCTTGGTAGAATAATCAACACATCTCTCACACCTACCCATTTAACCCAGCTTTTTACAGAAACAAAATTTGTAACAAGGTTTGGTTGACTTCAAATTGGATTCATGTTTGTTGACAGCTACATCGAAATTGGATGTTGATCTGACATAATTGCAATGGCTGTTCTCCATTCTCGCATTGTACCCGGTGCACCACTGTAGTCAGACGACAGGTACCTTGTAGCAATATTCAATGTACAGCTGCTGAAACACACCAAAAACCATACTCCACTCTCAAAAACCATACTTCTCTCAGAAACCACACTCCTCTCTCAAAAACCATACTCCACTCTCAAAAACCATACTCCACTCTCAAAAACCATACTCCTCTCAGAAACCACACTCCACTCTCAAAAACCTCCTCTCTCAAAAACCGCACTCCACTCTCAAAAACCATACTCCACTCTCTAACACACTCCACTCTCAAAAACCTCACTCCTCTCTCAAAAACCATACTCCTCTCTCAAAAACCTCACTCCTCTCTCAAAAACCATACTCCTCCACTCTCAAAAACCATACTCCTCTCTCAAAAACCTCACTCCTCTCTCAAAAACCATACTCCTCCACTCTCAAAAACCATACTCCTCTCTCAAAAACCACACTCCTCTCTCAAAAACCTCACTCCTCTCTCAAAAACCATACTCCACTCTCAAAAACCATACTCCTCTCTCAAAAACCATACTCCTCTCTCAGAAACCACACTCCACTCTCAAAAACCTCCTCTCTCAAAAACCATACTCCACTCTCTAACACACTCCACTCTCAAAAACCACACTCCACTCTCAAAAACCTCACTCCTCTCTCAAAAACCATACTCCTCTCTCAAAAACCACACTCCTCTCTCAAAAACCTCACTCCTCTCTCAAAAACCATACTCCACTCTCAAAAACCATACTCCTCTCTCAAAATCCATACTCCTCTCTCAAAAACCACACTCCTCTCTCAAATACCATACTCCTCTCTCAAAATCCATACTTCTCTTTCAAAAACCACACCCCTCTCTCAAAAACCATACCCCTCTCTCATAAACCATACCCCTCTCTCAAAAACCATACTCCTCTCTCAAAAACCATACTCCCCTCTCAAAAACCATACTCCTTTCTCAAAAACCACACTTCTCTCTCAAAAACCATACTCCTCCACTCTTAAAAACCATACTCCTCTCTTAAAAATCATACTCCTCTCTCAAAAACCATATATTTCAACAATCTGTTTTATAGTTTGAATGCATCCACGCTATTAGTGTAGAGATCCCACAGAAGACTGGGTGTGGGAACCATGACAACATTGAGTCTGATGAACTAGAACCAGGTGAGGAGACCTCTTCATTGATCCCATTCTCTGAGAAGACAACCTGTGTTGAGAGCATCACTAAGACAATGTCCCCTATTCACGATGTACTGCACTACGTAGCCCTACGGGCCCCGGTCAAAAGTCAACCCCTACATAGGCCATAGGGTGTCATTTGGGAGACAGTCTAAAACATGTAATGGAGTCAGATTCGAAGGCTGCCGCGGCATAAACTATTTACAGTGAAAGAAAGAGCAATAACACCGGTCAACCCCTAAGGTGTTTCTCATTCCATGTAGATTGAGGATGCAGCCAGACCGTTCTACAGTACTTTATGGCCATCATCATTTCAGATTTATACTTTATAGTTCTTCTGGAAATACTTCAAAATCACTACAACATCTGTAGCTGGTTGTCCCTTCACCATACACATTTTCATAGCGCTTTTTCAAGTTCTCAAAACACTTAACCAATGTGTAGCATGTACCTGGACAGAATCAGATATCTGGAGGGTTTCCAGTTCGAATCCCGGGTCTGACAAGAAAAAATATGTTTTGAAGTGAGCTAGCAACCGGAAGGTTGCTGGTATCAAATCCTAGATGCCATTGCGTGACCTTGTGCCCTTGAGCAAGGCACTTAAACCCCACAACAACAGCTCCCTAGGCACCCATTGTGGCAGCACCTCTCCGTATGTGTAGAAATGTGCGTGTTTCATATTTTGTTCAAAGTTTATTAACCAATAAAGTAATCTTAATCTGATATTAATCTTCATTTTAAAACGACAATAGATATCAATGCTTTATGAAACAGAGCATTCATATGACCTATATTCTAAGCTGAGATATTTTAGCACCACCTGTAAAACTAACATTTCTCTCAGAGTCATAAAGTCTTCCTGGGTTGAGCAAATTTTCCTCTCACTGCCGTTTGCATGGAAACAATTAGCGTGCCAGGACAGCAATTTTTTGGCATGACACAGGAACTGCACCGTTCACGTTTAGAGCACTCGGCACAAACATCTCATTAAGAGTCCGATGATACACCACTAAGTAGTTCACAGATGGCTGACCTCGCTCGGTCCTGGCACTGAACATTTGACAGGTTGTGTAACTTAGCTAACTTCTCTTTAAGGTAAAAGGGAAGGTGTTGCCGAGTCTGTCTAGCTCAACCAATGCCTGATGGGGGAGTTTTATGCTACTGGCATGCCGGTCAACCTCCAGCAAAGCTTTATATTCCCCTCTAAACCCCCCTCAATGGTAAACCCTGTCCAACACTTAAATCACTGTCAGAGCTGCCGAATAATAGTCACCAGGATACTTTTAGGATGAAGACCCAGAATTTCACTCTTAGCTGAGTAATAGAAATACAATCCACAGTATTTCATGGATGCTCTTTTGCTTTCTAAAAGTTATTAACATTGTCTAAGGTAATCCCATTCCCCACTAATGTGTAGTATTAAGCTGGGGGATGGATGGCAGACATTGTGTAAAAATTGCTATTTTACTCTTACAATACGTGCCATGGGATCACGAGTGTCCAAGGAGAGTCAGGACCACGATCTAAACTGATGGATAATTCCAAAATAAAAGTTTTGAAGTGAACTATCACTGTAAAGCCACATCCAAAGAACATAACCCTTTGAAAATAAAATAGAATTGAACACATTGGAGGAAAACTAAGAAGGTGAAATAAAAATCCTCAGGTTTGCCCTTTGGCCTCCTAACGAGGTATAGAGTGAGCAGCACAAGGTAGTCTCTGAAGACATGAAGATGTTGAGCTGCCACTAAGTCTTCTCTTCCTCTCCTCTCTTCTGCTGTCTGCTGGGTTCTGATAGCTGCATCGTCCTCTGCTCAGAACAAATCTATAAAAGTGTAGATTCCCAGTCTTCTCCGGAGGGGCGGCCAAACTACATCCACATGTTAGTTTTCCATATCCCGCTGCTATTCTGGAATTTCGTTTATGTACATTGTCAAACATCTCACAGTGTGAGAATAAAAGGAAGAAAAGCAATTATGGGCCAGGGGAGAGGAGAGCAGGGAAGGGGTGGTGGATTAACCCTTGCCTGTGTGGTACCAGGGGCTGGGGATGTGGTGGGGTGTTCCATCCCAGGGCCTCACTACTGGGGGCGTTCACACGGGAAGAGAAGAGAGGCCAGGCTGCATCCTGCCTCTGGAGCTATCCCCAGCCGTCACTGCTGCACCACCACCAACAGACAGCTTGGGGCTCTAGTCCCTCTGACTCCAGCACAATCCCCAACCCATGCGCTTCCTGACCACCACGCCCCCGCTTCGACGGGGTCCTGAGAACACGCAAACACCAGAGGTCGAGGTGAGACATGTGAAGCATGTCGGGAAGGGGGACACCAGTAAGGGACATTACACCCTTTATCCCCATGACTGTCCCCACTTAAATTAGACTGATCAATCTGTGGCTTCCAGGCATAGGGGAGAATGACTCTTGGTGTCACCTTTTGAGACCCTTATTCCTGGGGGTGTCCTAAGGGGGGGGTTGTCTCTTAAAGGGGGAAGGAAGGTCCGGGTTGAATGTAATAAACTACATATGACACCCTCAGAGCCACAGGTCACCACTACCCAAAGGCTGCACATCCCGGCGCCGGCGCAGAGTGAATATATACACACACAAACAATATTTACATGGAGCAAAGCGCAAAGCCCACGCAACATTGCCCAATAGATTCCCTTCTGTGATCATAGACTAAATACGAAGGCCTCAGAGACAAGACACTGCTGTCTGTCTCTGTTTGTGTTCTGTGTAACAGCAACCTCCTGTGAAAGGGCCAGAAGGGTTAGGAAAGGGACCCCGCACCCACCCTCTCCTTCCATTTAAAGCTTAGAGGACTTGAAATTACATTGGGAGGGGGGGGGGGAAGGAGTCCAGACGTGGTCGTGTGCTAGATGGAGGAAGGGCTGGATGCTAACACCATAGAGCAAGAACAGAGTGAAGGGTCTACACACTCCCTCCCTCCCTCCTCCTCTCTTCCCCAAGAGAGCTGATGACGAGCACAAAGCCTGAACTCTCCCCCAGCCCCAGGCTATAATTAGCAACCCCCAATTTAACTCATCATGCTCTGTGTGTGTGTGTGTGTGTGTGTGTGTGTGTGTGTGTGTGTGTGTGTGTGTGTGTGTGTGTGTGTGTGTGTGTGTGTGTGTGTCTGTCTGTCTGTCTGTCTGTCTGTCTGCCCGTCTGCCCGTCTGCCCGTCTGTCCGTCTGTCCGCCTGTCCGCCTGTCCGCCTGTCCGCCTGTCCGCCTGTCTGTCTGCCTGCCTGTGTCTTTAACCCTGAAAGAGTTATCATGTCAAGTCTTGAGAGCTTGGGGAGCAAGTCAGCTCCCTCGAAACAGCTGTGACTAGTAAGGTCCTTTAACTGTGTTGCCTTCAGACTGGTGTGTTTCGTACGACCGTGGATGTTCAAAGGTGTTCAGAGTGTGTGTGTTGTTCAGCGTGTGTGTGTGTATATTTGTGTGTGTGTATACCTACAGTATGTTCCCAGTACAGCTTTGTATAGTGAGCATGACTCTGTAGCGAAGTAATACATGATATATATGAATATATTATATACACCATAATAGACTCAATTAATATGTTAACAAGGTCTATGAAATTAATTATCTGACACTATAAATATAGTTCAAATATGCAAGCAAGCATTGACATTGACTAGCAAGAACTGGTCGGAGAGTGGAATACTAAAAGTTAAATACAGTATTTAATAACTTTGTAAAACAAATTAAATCACATACAAGGCATTAAGCTTCAGTTATACATCATTAACAAGCAATACAATACAATACTCTAGGCATGATCAGAGAGGGAGAGAAAAGTCCTGCCTGAAAGGACATGCCCCCAAGAGTCCCTGGGATGGACAGAGAAAGAAAGAAAGAGAGTATCTCTTTCCAGCGCAGGTCAGGAACAAAAGAGAGAAGGGGAAAATGAAGCTAATACCCTTTTATAAGCATCTGACTTCTTGACCAATAGTATTACTGTTGAGTTAACATCCAATCAGATAACAGACTTACGGGATGATATTAAGACAACAGGATGTGAAGACAACAGGATGTGAAGACTACAGGATGTGAAGACTACAGGATGTTAAGACTACAGGATGTGAAGACTACAGGATGTGAAGACTACAGGATGTTAAGACTACAGGATGTTAAGACTACAGGATGTGAAGACTACCGGATGTGAAGACTACAGGATGTTAAGACTACAGGATGTGAAGACTACAGGATGTTAAGACTACAGGATGTTAAGACTACAGGATGTTAAGACTACAGCATGTTAAGACTACAGCATGTTAAGACAACAGGATGTAAAAACGAACCTCTGCTTCTCAGAGGTGAGATTATGCAGCGAAGGCTGAATTCCTAATTCTGGGTGTTCACTACACGACGATCTGGTACAGATCACACACTATAAGATTCTTCACTTGGCCGTGAGGATTCTCCATACCACCACTCTGTCTAATGAAAACAATGATGTGATTAGAATCTTAACGTACTAGAAGGAGCTGTGGCTCAATGCAGCCTCATAAAGGTTGTCAGTCAGACATTCACGCATGCCGTACAGAGTTGAAATTTCTAGCAAACATTTTGAATTGAATGACATTGTTTGGGAACTTCAGAGTTGTAACGATTTGACATTTTGACTTGGATTAAAGGAAAGTATAAACGAATACTAGTAGTCATCTAGTAGATGACTACTATTATCACATGCTCGGTATCACATGCTCGGTATCACATGCTCGGTATCACATGCTCGGTATCACATGCTCGGTATCACATGCTCGGTGATGCGAAACAAAGTCATCATCTCACTGGCTTCTTCTCTGGTGAGCTCTCATTGGCTATTGCTAATCACCGTTCTCAAAATGTGTCGTTGCACATCTCACGTCTCACGTCTCACGTCTCACGTCGCACGTCTCACGTCTCACGTCTCACGTCGCACGTCTCACGTCTCACGTCTCACGTCGCACGTCGCACGTCGCACGTCTCACGTCTCACGTCGCACGTCTCACGTCTCACGTCTCACGTTGCACGTCTCACGTCTCACGTCTCACGTCTCACGTCTCACATCTCACGTCTCACGTCTCACATCTCACATCTCACGTCTCATGTCTCACGTCTCACACTACAAGATCATTGCAGATTTTGTGCCGATATAATCAAACATGTTTGAAAATATTGGGACATCTGGGACGGCTCAGAGACGGGATCGTTAGCCCTCAGATTGCGTCTCTGACCCGCTTACATTAAATGAGCGTTGGTGACGGCCGTAGGCAACGACATGGTGATTTTGTCATCAATCTGAAAAACGTATCTGGGAGAGCTACATCGGGGACCAGACAACACAGAGGAAATCCTTGCATACAGTTGATGAGAGTTACTTCGAGGGCTGAGCCGCCCTACAGACTCATCAATTAGTTGGACCTCCATCAGACTAGATTACCATGACTTCCGAAGTGGGGGGGGGGGTCCTTTAATTTGTTCACTTGTCTTCCCACGTCAGTCACTTTTGCAGCTCTGGTTTTTATCCTCCTTCATCAGTGATAAGACCAAGGACTGAAAACCCACAAGGACATGTAGTATGACCACTATCCAGATACTGTAGCAGGTATAGGCTGTAGAAAGACCAGGCCTTTGTTAGCTGTGCATTGGCTTGCTGCGAAAATGAGAGTATTTGACCTAAAATAAAAAAAAGGGGAACTTCTAACAATACTAATCATCAAATTGAACAAGACTTACAATGTTAACGTTAATGCTTGGGAGACTGAAGCCTGAAGTCATTTTTTAAATTGCACCATTATTTTTATAAAGAGAGCTTTCCCATGGTCCATTTGTCTATTTAATACAGCACATCTGGTGGATACGTTCTCCTTCTCCTCGTGAAAAACAATCTGTCGTCACAGGGGCTGCAGTGAGGAGCGAATACGGAGACTCTGCAGCCTCTCGGGTGACTGGAGTTACAGTTTTGTAACTGATGGAATGCCTCATGCAGGACAGGGCCTGGAGTTAGAGCCCAGTCGGAGCCCAGTGGAGGACATTGTTATGGCAACAGCAGTTCGGGTGTGTGAGGTAAGTGAGGTAATGCTGGTGATGTAACATAAGGGGGCGGTGGGGACGGGTGAAAGGCGATAGGCTGAGGCAGTTGGTGTCAGCGTTGGGATCTCTAATGTTAGCCAGACATCGCCAGGCAGGAAACAGGACAGAGGAATACATACCCACCTAGAAACGGCCTCCCCTAAACCACTCGCAACGCCGCCGAGTGACACCCTTGAGGTCACCGCTAATCCCCACTCATCTCCCTCACCCACTTTCCTCTCAAACGTGCCGATTATATGACTTACGTCAAGTAAATGCATCTACACAGAAAGGCAGCGACATGTTTTTCCTTAGCTACATAACATAGACACTCTAACTCGTTGCCCCCTGTAAGGCTTCCCTCCCTGTTAATTTAGTGTCGTCCCCCCAAAAAAAACAGATGGCGAGAAAATGACTGCCATGTTTTTTTGTAAAATAGAAATATGTTGTGTAACCAGAATCGTAAACATAGCACTACTACGTTATTGTTTTCGGCTGCTCCGTAAATAAAATAAATAAAAAATGAGTCGCTTTTTTAACTATCAAGTACTTCTTCAAATCATCTTGCCAGTAGCAGCATGAGGAGCAACAAAACGACTCCCAGAGAAGGTTCCATTTGTCTGTCTAGAAAACACAGCAGTTTGTTCTGGGTGTGCACCCTATATTTTCTCCACTTGGGGACGAGGCTGTAATTGCTTGTTTAAGGATAATAACAAGGGAAGACTCTCCGAGGAGCCCCGCACCCCAAACGCCAGACTTGAGGCGAACACCGCAACCGCAGTGCAGTGCAGCGCAACGGGGCGAAGAGGAACAGAGAGGGGAGGAGGCATACTGGGGTAGTAATGAAGGTCTTATATTCCTGGTGACTGGAGAGAGTCTGGGGGTGGGGAGGGGGATGGCGAAGCGGAGGGGGATGTGGATGTGAAAGGGGATGGGGAGGGGGTTGGGGAGAATGGGGAGGGGGATGAGGAGGGGGATGAGAATGGGGATGTGGAGAATGGGGATGGGGATGAGAAGGGGGATGTGGAGAATGGGGATGGGGATGAGAATGGGGGTGTGGAGAATGGGGATGGGGAGGGGGATGAGAATGGGGATGTGGAGGGGGGGGGGTGAGAATAAGGATGTGGAGGGGGTGGGGAGGGGGATGTGGGGGGGGGGTGAGAATAAGGATGTGGAGGGGGATGTGGATGGGGGAGGGGGATGTGTCGGGGGATGTGTCGGCTACACGCCTCCTAGAAGGATGGCCGCTGCCACCTAGTGTTTTTCTCCAACTGCTCCTTGGCAGGGAGTGTGTGTGCCTCTGTCTGTGTGTGTGTGTTCTTGTGTGTATGGAGGGACGGGCCCTGTCTCTGTGAGTATGTCTCTGTGTGTGTGTGTGGGTGGGGGGGGGGGGGGGGCTCTGTCTCTGTGTGGGGGAGGGCCCTGTCTCTGTGTGTGTGTGTTTGGGGGAGGGCCCTGTCTCTGTGAATGTGTCTCTGTGTGTGTGTCCCTGTGTGTGTGTGTGTGGAGGGGGGGGGGCACCCTGTCTCTGTCAGTGTGTATCTGTGTGTGTGTCTGTGTGTGTGTGTGTGGAGGGGGGGGGGCACCCTGTCTCTGTCAGTGTGTATCTGTCAGTGTGTATCTGTGTGTGTGTGGGGGGGGGGGGGGGCTGTCTCTGTGGGTGTGTCCCTGTGTGTTTTAAAGGAATGCGGGGCTGGCAGCCAGAGCATGCAGCAGACAGACCCGACAGAGCAAAGAGGGAGAAAGCAGGAATGTAATTAAATTAGGGGTGTCACACCAGGAACCCAGAGCTTAAACAAGCCTCCAGGGATTGTGGGAGATCTCCCAGGCATTCAGTGGTTCCTTGATCTGAGAACATAGGAGAAGATGGCTACGATGGCGCTCCGTGGCATACATACACAATGCGTGTGGACACAGTACACATGCCACAATTGAAAAGCGAATCGTCACGACTACACCCAATCACATTCATGGATGCAGTCCAACTGCTTCCATTCAGAATAACTAACATGTGGGTTCTGCATGTGTAGCACATGGGGATCTGTGAAACTTACTCTGAAGTGTCCCGCTTGCACTAGCGAAGAGCTAGCTTTTCACGTGGCGTCAACTGGTAAGACGCTTCAGTAGGGCGGTCCTCAGTTCGCGACAGGAATGTGCTGAATTTGGAGGAAGTTGTACCCACTTAGCAAGCAGCATGACGTCCTTTACATTCGTACCGTGGCACAGTACTGCTGTGGTATAAAGTACTGAAGTAAAAATACTTTCAAGTACTACTTAAGTAGATTTTTGGTGTAGCTGTACTTAACTTTTTTTTTTACTTCACTACATTCTTAAAGAAAATAATGTACTTTTTACTGACATTTTCTCTGACACCCAAAAGTACTCATTGCATTTTGAATGCTTAGCACGACAGGAAAATTGTCAAATTCACACACTTTTCAAGAGAATATCTTTTGTCATCCCTACTGCCTCTGATCTGACGGACTCACTAAACACACATGGTTCGTTTGTAAATGATGTCTGAGTGTTGGAGTGTACCCCTGGCTATCCGTAAACAAAAAATATAAGAAAATGTTGGCGTTCGGTTTGCTTAATATAAGGATTTTTAAATTAGTTTTTACTTTTGATACTTATTAAGTATATTTTAGCAATTACATTTACTTTTGATACTGAAGTATATTTAAAACCTAATGCTTTTAGACTTTTACTCATGTAGTACATTACTGGGTGAATTTAACTTTTACTTGAGTCATTTCTATTGAGGTATCTTTACTTTTACTCAAGTATGACAATTGGGTACTTTTCCCACCACTGGGTAGAATGTAGATTTGTTGGGTTTGTCGACCCAGATGGAATGACTTAACCTGGGTCATTCTTGACAAGAGACTCACAGGGGTGATATTTTACACTTACACACCCGTTTCAACTAATCAACTTATCATCAAGCCTTTCAATAGCTATGTCTGATGTGTTAGTGCTGGGTACGAACAACAAAAGGCACCATTATTGATCCCCAGGGCTGGAATCAAGAAACCCTGAACTAAACCAACGCAAATAGCAGCATTTTGGTGAGGTGAAGCACAGCACATACACATACAGGGTTACGTTTGTACAGTACTGCTGGGACCAACGGTGTATTCTAGGCCGACAGCTGGGGTTGGATCCATGCCTCTGCTTTAACAATGGGGTATGCTGCAACAAGCAGGAACCGAATCACTAGGAGAGAGATTTATGCACCGTCTGTGTTGGGAAGTTGGACCGACATCCATAAGAGAGAACGAGAGCAAGAACGAAAAAGGGAAAAAAAATGGACAGAGAAATTAAGAAATCAAAGAATGAAAACACAGAAAGAGAGAAGGAATGAGAATAGAAACCAAACAAAATGGAAGGAGACATTCTAGTCATTTAGCAGACACTCTTATCCAGAACAACTTACAGTAGTGACTACATACATGTTTTAACACTGGTCGCAATTGGAATTGAACCCACAACCCTGGCATTGCAAGAGTCAACTGAGCCAACTGAGTCAACTGAGCCACACTGGACCACATAGACTACATGTAGTAATAAGAATGCTTGTTGGCCCAGAGACTATATCGCCATATAGTGTACACAATCATTCTAGATCATTCTAACGGCCACAGAAAGGTGGGGGCCCTAAGAATTGTACTCCATAATTATCAGATAGTGAAGCATCTCAAGGCTGTGTCTGTACACTCTTTGAAAATAAGGTGCTATCTAGAACCTTAAAAAGGTTATTGGGCTGTCTCTATAGGAGAACCCTTTGAGGAAACCTTGTTGGTTTCAAGTAGAACCCTTATGTTTCCAAGTAGAACCGTTTTGGGTTCCATGTACAACCCTTTACAGAGAGGGTTCTACTTGGAACCAAAAGTTTTTTTTAACCTGAAACCAAAAAGGGTTATCCTATGGGGACACCAAAGAACCCTATTTGAACCTTGTTTGTAAGAATGTATAGTTGGCAGTAGACGTTCTGATCAGCCGATCCACCACTGTATTGCACTGCAGAATTTAGCGCAGCAACAGAGCAGTGCAGCCCATCTGAACCAGCCCCAAAGGACACCGACCAACCTGCGAGACGGCCAGAGTTAATAAATGAGCCATATAATTCCACCTGACTGTCGTACTGCACACTCAGGAATGAGAGTCTGGTCTCTTCCCGCCCAGTGAGGCCCCCTTAGCTGTGTGGCTCCCAGGTGCCGCCACGCTATATCAAACCTTTGATCAGGGGTGGGTGCCAGTCCAACCGATCCACCGCCTCAACCACTGCCCTTGAATACACAGGGAGGCCCCCTATTAATCCCATTATGCAAATTGTAGTGATAAATCACACTGTGTTTTTTTGTTCCATCCGCATTATTCACAATGCCTCCACACAGGGCTTTCCTGGTATTCAATTAAGATAGAGGAGCGGGGAGAGGAGGAGGAGGAGGAGGAGGAGGGGAGAAAAGGGTCTGCCAATGTTTTTTAGGGACAGTAGTCTCAGCTGGCCAAAAACCCCAGGCTGTGACAGATTGGCATCCAGCATGGCCATGACCTGAACAAGGACAATTGGCAGAGAGCGGCGGCTGGTTGTGGCATCCCCCCACAGGGAATGGCTAGAGGGAGGTGGGTTGGTGGAGAGGTGGGGTGGGTTGGCAGGATGGGGGTCTGTTCAGAGTTGGAGAGAGCTCAAAGGGGTGTCAAACATCTGAATATGTGTCAAACCTGTGCCTCAGAGGAGAGAATTTGGCACCGGCCATCACTCTTCAAAACACAATGATCTGTGGGGCTACAGGGCCAGTAGAGATATGGGAGTGGTCTTTTATAGACCGTGGAGGGGAGGCTGGAAGGGGCAGGTTGGAGGTGAATGGATGGCTTTAAGACACCATACTGTTGCTGTGTGTTTCAGAACACAGCTGAATGAGATGGAGCAAATGCAATGTCTTTCACATTCACACTGCGTTCATGTCAGCAGGCAGGGTTGGGATGGTTGGGATGGTTGGGGGGGGGGGGTCCTTTAGAAAGAAACAATGGCAGTAATGTACGGTGCTATCTACAACCTAAAAGGGTTCTTCTGCTGTCCTCATAGGAGAATCCTTTAAAGAACACGTATTGGTTCCAGGTAAAACCCTTTCCACAGAGGGTTCTACATGGAACCCAAAAGGGTTATACCTGGAACCAAAAAGGGTTCTATTTGGAACCAAAAGGGGTTCTATTTGGAACCAAAAGGGGTTTTATTTGGAACCAAAAATTGGTTTTATTTGGAACCAAAAAGGGTTCTATTTGGAACCAAAAGGGGTTCTATTTGGAACCAAAAGTTTTTTTTATTTGGAACCAAAAAGGGTTCTATTTGGAACCAAAAGGGGTTTTATTTGGAACCAAAAAGGGTTCTATTTGGAACCAAAAGGGTTTTTATTTGTAACCAGAAAGGGTTCTCCTATGGGGACAGCCGAAGAACCCTTTTGGAACCCTTTTTTTAAGAGCGTACAAAACACACACATACACACAAACTCTCGTCTGCAGCCTTCCTCCCTCTCAGTGGCTTGTGTGCCCAGCAGATGCTTGGGAGAGCAGAGGCGTGACAACAATGCGGATTAGTGGCAAATTGCTGAACTCTTCACTCTTGCCCCTTTGAACTGGGCCTGGCTCTATCTGAGAAACGCTACAGTTCCAGACATCAGACAAACAGCAGCAGAAAACAAGGGGTCAATGGGACAATCGAAAGGACACCCGTTGCGGCTCTATATTTTTGCTAGTTAGTCAAAAGTATCCTTCCTGAATATCATCGACTCAGACCAATGAAGTCGCAGTCTGTGGAGGAAGAAAAATTGCTTGAGAATAGTGTGGTGAACTTCTCAACCACCCTCCCAGTGGTTCCCTAATATCAACCACCCTCCCAGTGGTTCCCTAATGTCAACCACCCTCCCAGTGGTTCTCTAATGTCAACCACCCTCCCAGTGGTTCTCTAATGTCAACCACCCTCCCAGTGGTTCTCTAATGTCAACCACCCTCCCAGTGGTTCCCTAATGTCAACCACCCTCCCAGTAGTTCTCTAATGTCAACCACCCTCCCAGTGGTTCTCTACTGTCAACCACCCTCCCAGTGGTTCTCTAATGTCAACCACCCTCCCAGTGGTTCCCTACTGTCAACCACCCTCCCAGTGGTTCTCTAATGTCAACCACCCTCCCAGTGGTTCTCTACTGTCAACCACCCTCCCAGTGGTTCTCTAATGTCAACCACCCTCCCAGTGGTTCCCTACTGTCAACCACCCTCCCAGTGGTTCTCTACTGTCAACCACCCTCCCAGTGGTTCTCTAATGTCAACCACCCTCCCAGTAGTTCTCTAATGTCAACCACCCTCCCAGTGGTTCTCTACTGTCAACCACCCTCCCAGTGGTTCTCTAATGTCAACCACCCTCCCAGTAGTTCTCTAATGTCAACCACCGTTCCAGTGGTTCCCTAATATCAACCACCCTCCCACTGGTTCCCTAATGTCAACCACCCTCCCAGTAGTTCTCTAATGTCAACCAGCCTCCCAGTGGTTATCTACTGTCAACCACCCTCCCAGTGGTTCTCTAATGTCAACCACCCTCCCAGTGGTTCTCTAATGTCAACCACCCTCCCAGTGGTTCCCTAATGTCAACCACCCTCCCAGTGGTTCTCTAATGTAAACCACCCTCCCAGTGGTTCTCTACTGTCAACCACCCTCCCAGTGGTTCCCTAATGTCAACCACCCTCCCAGTGGTTCTCTAATGTCAACCAGCCTCCCAGTGGTTCTCTACTGTCAACCAGCCTCCCAGTGGTTCTCTACTGTCAACCACCCTCCCAGTGGTTCCCTAATGTCAACCACCCTCCCAGTGGTTCTCTACTGTCAACCACCCTCCCAGTGGTTCTCTAATGTCAACCAGCCTCCCAGTGGTTCCCTAATGTCAACCACCCTCCCAGTGGTTCTCTACTGTCAACCACCCTCCCAGTGGTTCTCTAATGTCAACCAGCCTCCCAGTGGTTCTCTAATGTCAACCACCCTCCCAGTGGTTCTCTAATGTCAACCACCCTCCCAGTGGTTCTCTAATGTCAACCACCGTTCCAGTGGTTCTCTAATGTCAACCACCCTCCCAGTGGTTCCCTAATGTCAACCACCATCCCAGTGGTTCCCTAATGTCAACCACCCTCCCAGTGGTTCCCTAATGTCAACCACCCTCCCAGTGGTTCTCTAATGTCAACCACCCTCCCAGTGGTTCTCTACTGTCAACCACCCTCCCAATGGTTCCCTAATGTCAACCACCATCCCAGTGGTTCTCTAATGTAAACCACCCTCCCAGTGGTTCTCTACTGTCAACCACCCTCCCAGTGGTTCCCTAATGTCAACCACCCTCCCAGTAGTTCTCTAATGTCAACCACCCTCCCAGTGGTTCTCTACTGTCAACCACCCTCCCAGTGGTTCTCTAATGTCAACCACCCTCCCAGTGGTTCCCTACTGTCAACCACCCTCCCAGTGGTTCTCTAATGTCAACCACCCTCCCAGTGGTTCTCTACTGTCAACCACCCTCCCAGTGGTTCTCTAATGTCAACCACCCTCCCAGTGGTTCCCTACTGTCAACCACCCTCCCAGTGGTTCTCTACTGTCAACCACCCTCCCAGTGGTTCTCTAATGTCAACCACCCTCCCAGTAGTTCTCTAATGTCAACCACCCTCCCAGTGGTTCTCTACTGTCAACCACCCTCCCAGTGGTTCTCTAATGTCAACCACCCTCCCAGTAGTTCTCTAATGTCAACCACCGTTCCAGTGGTTCCCTAATATCAACCACCCTCCCACTGGTTCCCTAATGTCAACCACCCTCCCAGTAGTTCTCTAATGTCAACCACCGTTCCAGTGGTTCTCTAATGTCAACCAGCCTCCCAGTGGTTATCTACTGTCAACCACCCTCCCAGTGGTTCTCTAATGTCAACCACCCTCCCAGTGGTTCTCTAATGTCAACCACCCTCCCAGTGGTTCCCTAATGTCAACCACCCTCCCAGTGGTTCTCTAATGTAAACCACCCTCCCAGTGGTTCTCTACTGTCAACCACCCTCCCAGTGGTTCCCTAATGTCAACCACCCTCCCAGTGGTTCTCTAATGTCAACCAGCCTCCCAGTGGTTCTCTACTGTCAACCAGCCTCCCAGTGGTTCTCTACTGTCAACCACCCTCCCAGTGGTTCCCTAATGTCAACCACCCTCCCAGTGGTTCTCTACTGTCAACCACCCTCCCAGTGGTTCTCTAATGTCAACCAGCCTCCCAGTGGTTCTCTAATGTCAACCACCCTCCCAGTGGTTCTCTAATGTCAACCACCCTCCCAGTGGTTCTCTAATGTCAACCACCGTTCCAGTGGTTCTCTAATGTCAACCACCCTCCCAGTGGTTCTCTAATGTCAACCACCCTCCCAGTGGTTCCCTAATGTCAACCACCATCCCAGTGGTTCCCTAATGTCAACCACCCTCCCAGTGGTTCCCTAATGTCAACCACCCTCCCAGTGGTTCTCTAATGTCAACCACCCTCCCAGTGGTTCTCTACTGTCAACCACCCTCCCAATGGTTCCCTAATGTCAACCACCATCCCAGTGGTTCCCTAATGTCAACCACCCTCCCAGTGGTTCCCTAATGTCAACCACCCTCCCAGTGGTTCTCTAATGTCAACCACCCTCCCAATGGTTCCCTAATGTCAACCACCCTCCCAATGGTTCCCTAATGTCAACCACCCTCCCAGTGGTTCTCTAATGTCAACCACCCTCCCAGTGGTTCTCTAATGTCAACCACCCTCCCAATGGTTCTCTACTGTCAACCACCCTCCCAGTGGTTCCCTAATGTTACCGTAAGTATAGTGGAAGATAAAGCCGATGTCTGGGATGGATAAATGGAGTGATCATGGGGAAGCTACATTGATTAGCAATCCACAACTGTTGGAAAATCCATCGGAATGCCTTTTTTGTCGGAAACTATCAATAAAATGTGATTTTCATTTGTGTGGAGGGATGAGCGTTTAGGGATTTACGGATGTCGCCGGTACTCCTCCGGCACATAGGAAGGCCAACCTCAAGTCGTTTCTAAATTTACGCTACAAATCATCTCTCGTCATAATCAACCATCTCAAGTCATTGATCTTCATTTAGCTCATCCTGCCCCCGTTCCTGGAGTTTAACTTCAACTATACAGCAACATTTATCTTACCCAGCAACATCTCGAAAATGAGGATTGTGACGGTTGAAGCTGGTCATCGAAACCATTCAACCACGAAACCTGCCCTGAATAGGATGTGAATAAATATATAGGAATATATATTTAAATGTCACACTGATATTCACCTGCACCTATTGATGTTGATGGCCACTGATGAACAGAAACAGAACTGTGATCTGTGTGAGCTATTCACTTTTAGACAGTGGAAAATCCAAATGAGGGTTCTTAGTCAGGCCTACTATTTGCTTTCAATCGGAGGGATCAAGGAAAATCAAACCTGTCTCACAAAACACCACCAATTTTAAAGGCACAATATGCAGAAATCACTCCGCTATTGCCTGGTTTCTAAAATTCAATTTATTTTTGCCTAATTTCAGTTTATGACAAAACCAGGAATGTAGCCTATAGTGTAAATAATTTATTTTACGATCAAAAAACGCTGTGAAAAATCTTTTAAATTACCAAAAATATTGTGTTTGAAGATGGTGTACAAAACAGAAAATAAAAGTAATTAATTTGGATCTCCATTAGCGTTTGCAGAATCGGCAGCTACTCTTCCTGGGTTCCACAACAAACACAAAACATGGTCCACCCACACAGACAGCATGGTGAAGAAGGCGCAACGGCGCCTCTTCAACCTCAAGAGGCTGAAGAAATTTGGCTTGTCACCTAAAACACTCACAAACTTTTACAGATGCACAATCGAGAGCATCCTGTCGGGCTGTATCACCGCCTGGTACGGCAACTGCAATGCCCTCAACCGCAAGGCTCTCCAGAGGGTGGTGCGGTCTGCACAATGCATCACCGGGGGCCAACTACCTGCCCTCTAGGACATCAACAGCACCCCATGTCACAGGAAGGCCAAAAAGATCATCAAGGACAACAACCACCCGAGCCACAGCCTGTTCACCCCGCTATCATCCAGAAGGCGAGGTCAGTACAGGTGCATCAAAGCTGGGACCGAGAGACTGAAAAACAGCTTCTATCTCAAGGCCATCAGACTGTTAAACAGCCATCACTAACATAGTGAGGCTGCTGCCAACACACAGACTCAAACCTCTGGCCACTTTAATAAATGGACTTAATAATGGAATCACTAGTCACTTTAAATAACGCCACTTTAATAATGTTTACATATCCTACATTACTCATGTCATATGTATGTACTGCTCTATACCATCTACTGCATCTTGCCTATTGCGCATAGCCATCGCTCATCCATATATTTATATGTACATATTCTTATTCATTCCTTTACACTGGTGTGTATAAGGTAGTTGTTGTGAATTGGTTAGATTACTTGTTAGATATTACTGCATTGTCGTAACTAGAAGCACAAGCATTTCGCTACACTCGCATTAACATCTGCTAACCATGTGTATCTGACCAATAAAATTTGATTTGATTTGAATTTGATTTGACAAGTAACAAAACACTGATACACTGATAGACAAGGACAGTCACACACATTAAAATACAATGATGTACAAACAATACAACAACAACATAAATACAAAATAATTATAATTATAATACAAACTATACAATAAAACAAATAATGTGTGTGTTAGAGTGTGTGTGTGTGTTAGAGTGTGTGTGTGTGTGTGTGTGTGTTTTAATTTTTTTTATTTCACCTTTATTTAACCAGGTAGGCTAGTTTTTGCTACTGCGACCTGCCCAAGATAAAGCATAGCAGTTCGACACATACAACAACACAGAGTTACACATGGAATAAACAAAAGATACAGTCAATAATACAGTAGAAAAAAGGAAAACAAAAAGTCTATATACAGTGAGTGCAAATGAGGTAAGATAAGGGAGTTAACTTCTTCTTAATAGGGTGCGCCATTTCCACTTTGGGAAAAAATAGTGCCCAAATTAAATGGCCTCGTACTCTGTTCTAGATCATATGATATGCATATTATTATTACTATTGGATAGAAAACACTCTGAAGTTTCTAAAACGGTTTGAATTATATCTGTGAATAAAACAGAACTCATTTGGCAGGCAAACTTCCAAACAGGAAGTGAAAATTCTGAAATGGATCTCTGTGAAGGGCTGCTCCTATTCAATTGCCTTGTATTTATGGATATGTATGCACTTCATACGCCTTCCACTAGATGTCAACAGGCAGTAGAACGTTGAATGAGGTGTCTAGCCTGATGTGGGACCGAATGAGAGCTTTTGGAGTGACAGGTCAGCCATATTGGCAGTATTTTGCTGCGCACCTGGGTGCACCATATCGACGAAGAAATGCTCCGTCTGGGACGTTATTGGATACATACGAGAAAAACATCCTAAAGATGGATTTTCAACTGAGTTTGACCAGTTTATTCGACTTTTATTATGACTTTTGGAATTTTTCGTTCCATGCGCCAAACTTTCATGGACACGTGAGCTACACCATGTTAGCCAAAGTTGCTAATTCGACAGAAGAAATGAACATTCTAAAACAAAACAACGATTTATTGTGGAACTAGGACTCCTGGCACTGCATTCTGATGAAAGTTCATCAAAGGTAAGAGAATATTTATGATGTTATTTCGTATTTTTGTTGAATATGTTGACTCCAACATGGCGGAGAATGGCTGAGCGCTGTCTCAGATTATTGTATGCTGTGCTTTTTACTAAAGTTATTTTTTAAAATCTAACACAGCGGTTGCATTAAGAACCATTGTATCTTTAATTATATGTCCAACATGTATTTTTCAGCAAAGTTTATGATCAGTTTTTCTGTTAGATTACGTGACTCTCCAAAATTTCTCCGGACAATTTGGAGCATTTTTGCGCCATGTTCACAATGTAAAACCAGGATTTGTAGCTATAAATATGCACATTTTCGAACAAAACATAAATGTATTGTATAACATGATGTTATAAGACTGTCATCTGATGAAGTTGTTCAAAGGTTAGTGATTATTTTTATCTCTATTTGTGGGTTTTGTGAAAGCTATCTTTGCGGTGAAAAAATGGCGTTGTGTTTTGGGCTATTGTGGTGAGCTAACATAAATATATGTTGTGTTTTCGCTGTAAAACATTAAAAAAATCGGACATGTTGGCTGGATTCACAAGATGTTTATCTTTCATTTGCTGTACAACATGTATTTTTCATAAATGTTTTATGATGAGTATTTATGTATTTCACGTTGCTCTCTGTAATTATTCTGGCTGTTTTTGTGCCATTTATGATCATGGCACCAATGTAAAACCAGGATTTGTAGCTATAAATATGCACATTTTCGAACAAAACATAAATGTATTGTATAACATGATGTTATAAGACTGTCATCTGATGAAGTTGTTCAAAGGTTAGTGATAAATTTTATCTCTATTTGTGGGTTTTGTGAAAGCTATCTTTGCGGTGAAAAACAGGTGCAGTGATCTGTGAGCTGCTTAGACAGCTGGTGCTTAAAGCTAGTGAGGGAGATATGAGTCTCCAGCTTCAGTGATTTTTGCAGTTTGTTCCAGTCATTGGCAGTAGAGAACTGGAAGGGAAGGCGGCCAAAGGAGGAATTGGCTTTGGGTGTGTGTGTGTGTGTGTCCCCTCTGTTCCATGTTGTTTAATCTGTTTTTTTAAGGTAATTTTTCTGTTTGTTGAGTAACTCGAAATGGAAGGGAGTTCCATGGGACCACGGCTCTGTACAATACTGTGGGTTGCCGTGAATTTGTTTTGGTCTTGGGAACAATGAAGAGAACCCTGGTAGAATGTCTTGGGTGTCTGAGCATAATTCTATTTGATTATGCAGACAATCTTAATGACTCACATTTCTATGTGAATTTGGTCAGGTCACGCACAAAGCTGCATATTGCACCTTTGGGCGGCAGGGTAGCCTAGTGGTTAGAGCGTTGGACTAGTAACTGAAAGGTTGCAAGATCGAATCCCTGAGCTGACAAGGTACAAATATGTTGTTCTGCCCCTGAGCAAGGCAGTTAACCCACTGTTCCTAGGCTGTCATTGAAAATATGAATTTGTTCTTAACTTCTCTGGGATAGGTGGCAGTATTTTCACGTCCGGATGAAAAGCATGTCCAAAGTAAACTGCCTGCTACTCAGGCCCAGAACCGAAGATATGCATATTATTAGAAGATTTGGATAGAAAACACTCTGACATTTCTAAAACTGTTTGAATCATGTCTGTGAGTATAACAGAACTTATTTGGCAGGCGAAACCCCGAGGACAAACCATTCAGATGTTTTTTTGTTGAGGTCACTCTCTTTTCAATTTGTTTTCATTGGGAATCCAGATTTCTAAGGGACCTTCTTGCAGTTCCTATCTCTTCCACTGGATGTCAACAGTCTTTAGAAATTGGTTGAGGTTTTTCCTTTGAGAAATGAAGACGTAACACTGTTCAGAATGAGGCTCGAGAGGCGCGTTACACAGCTCTTAGAGGCGCGTTACACAGAGGCTCGCTACACTTTGTTTTCCTCCGGTATTGAACACAGATCATCCCGTCTTCAATTGTATCAATTATTAACGTTAAAAAATACCTAAAGTTGTATTACAAAAGTAGTTTGAAATGTTTGGACAAAGTTTACAGGTAACTTTTGAGATAATTTGTAGTCACGTTGCGAAAGTTAGAACCGGTGTTTTTCTGGATCAAAAGCACCAAATAAATTGACATTTTGGATATATATCGACGGAATTAATCGAACAAAAGGACCATTTGTGATGTTTATGGGACATATTGGAGTGCCAACAGAAGAAGCTTGTCAAAGGTAATGCATGAATTATATCTTTATTTCTGCGTTTTGTGTCACGCCTGAAGGGTTGAAATATGATGGTCTGTGTTTGTTTGCTTGGGTGAAATCCTCAGATAATAGCATCGTTTGCTTTCGCCGTAAAGCATTTTTGAAATCTGACATGTTGGCTGGATTCACAACAAGTGTAGCTTTAATTTGGTATATTGAATGTGTAATTTCATCAAAGTTAAATTTTTATAGTAATTTATTTGAATTTGGCGCTCTGCATTTTAACTGGATGTTTGCCAGTTGGGACGCTAGCGTCCCACATATCCCAGAGAGGTTTTAACTGACTTACCTAGTTAAATAAAGGTAAAATAAGTCAAATTTATCAATTGAAAATGTATGCATGTACACTGTGGGACAATTGGTAAACATCCTTATAGACGCCAATCAGTGGTGGTTGTTGACGTTTAAGATGAGGGAGGGCGATAAATGTTACATTTTTTCTATTACAGCATGTTGGATGACTGTCATAGGTTTAGGCTACTACGTGATACTCAAATTTTCCCTATACCCATCATGAGATTACTACAACCTAGCCTACGAATGAAAGTTTACAACGTAGGTGCACAGGTCGAGAGTCAAATGTGAGTAATCAAGGTGACAGACAGCGACACATTCAGTACCGCCTTGCACACTCTTGTTGCATCTAGCTGATCTAGGGTGTAATCATTAGTCCAACAGTTTCTATTGGACAAATTCAGGTAAGTTTATCCCCATATCGTTCCAATTGCTTCCATTTAAGAAATGTTTTTCAACAGAACCGGCAGAATGAATACACCCCTGATCACACGCAAACACTGTTCACTTTCATGGCAGCCACATACAAACAGCATGATCATTTTGCTCGTTGTAGAATTCTTTCTCGCATCTACGCGCTCTCCTCCTCTCACCTTTCACCTCCACTTGTGGACTTCAGTGCACAACACATCAGCTATCTGTGACCAGGCGAGAATATACTTTCCAAGGCAAAACTTCATATCCTAACCGATACACACAACCTACATTGTTGTCACCATATTAGCTAACGTCACAGCTAGTCAACATAGCTACTAGAACTAACGCATTAGTAAACCCGCTACAATCATACAGTAGAGTGTACAGTCAGCAAGCAGTTTAGCAGTTACACCGGTGGGCCCCGTTAACTTGACTTGGAAGAGATTCACTGTAGGATAGCCATAGCCATAGCCAGCTAGCTAACATAGCATCCCTCTCTATTTGAGCCAAGTGTTTGAGTAGGCTAAACTAGCTAGCTGCAAGTGAAAGTGAAAAAAAATACAATAAAATATCTCTCTCTCTCTCACTTCTTTATTTTTAAAGAAATTGATATTTTCAAAACTGTTTAACTATTGTCTTTCTCTCTCTTTTTAAGTCAGCTAATCACCACATGTTAAGCACTGCAGTGCTAGCTAGCTGTAGCTTATGCTTTCAGTACTAGATTCATTCTATGATCCTTTGATTGGGTGGACAACAAGTCGGTTCATGCTGCAAGAACTCGGAGGACGTCCTCCGGAAGTTGTCATTATTTCTGTGTAAGTCTATGGAAGGGGGTGAAAACCATGAGCCTCCTAGGTTATGTATTGAAGTCAATGTACCCAGAGGAGGACGGAAACTAGCTGTCCTCCGGCTACACCATGGTGCTAATATACAGAGTTTATTTTTTATCTTTACGAAATTCACTGAGGAGGATGGTCCTCCCCTTCCTTCTCTGAGGTGCCTCCACTGATGGCCATAGTCGTAGCATTCCTTCAATGCCTGTCTAGTGCTTGACCTAATCACGGATGATTAACTTGTTCTCCAATCTGTGGTCTACGTCTTTACGTCAGCAGTGGATGAAGAGATACAATGAAGTAAGCAGACAGTGCAGTGATGATCCAGTCTCGCTATCCAACTCCAATTCATTAGTCAGAGGAGGATGACAGCACTCCAGTCAAGCTGTTCTGGAGAAGGCATTGAGTCCCACATGACACCCTAAGGGTCAAAAAGTCAAAAGGGCTCCAGTAAATAGGGTGCCATGTTGGACACAGTCATTCTGGGTTGAAGTGAAAGTCCATCACACTCCGGGAGAGAGAAGTTTGATCCAGGCTGCAGGATGATAAAAATATCCTTTATAGGTGAAGCATGTTGACTCAATTAATGACAGACACACACACACACACACCAGTGGAGGCTGGTGAGGGGAGGACGACTCATAATAATGGCTGGAACGGAGCGAATGGAATGGCATCAAACACATGGAAACCATGGAAACCATGTGTTTGGTGTATGCGATACCGCTCCAAACATTACCACGAGCCCATCCTCCCCAATTAAGGTACCACCAACCTCCTGTGACACACACACACACACACACACACACACACACACACACACACACACACACACACACACACACACACACACACACACACACACACACACACACACACACTAAATAATGCAGGCTTCTCAAGTGACTGTGGGGAATAATACAGTAGAGCCAACTGTGATATGCACACTTTCATATAGTTCTTTCTCCATTCAGTAAGCCCTACAGACAGACAGACACAGACAGACAGTGGGGAGAATGGGGGAGGGGAATGTCTATTAAAGTGGTACTCCAGTCTCCTTTTCACGTCTTTTCAAATCAAATCAAATTGTATTAGTCACATGCGCCGAATACAACAGTTGTAGACCTTACAGTGAAATGCTTATTTACGAGCCCCTAACCAACAATGCAGTTTCCCAAAAATATGGATAAGAATAAGAGATAAAAGTAACAAGTAATTAAAGACCAACAGTAAAATAACAATAGCGAGACTATATACAAGGGGGGGGGGGGGGGGGGGGGGTACCGATACAGAGTCAATGTGTGGGGGCACCGGTTAGTTGAGGTAATATGTACACGTAGGTAGAGTTATTAAAGTGACTACGCATAGGTGACAACAGAGAGTAGAGAACAATAGAGTATAACACCTGATTTACTTAACAAAAGGCACATCTCAATAGGTAGTTCAGGTATGACATGACATAGCACAAGTGGGGGGTTTAACTCTATTGTTCTCTGTTAGTCCTCAAGCAAGGGGGGAGAACGATGATATCACAAATTCCCATCAAACCAACTCATTAAATGCCCTACCTATTGAAGTTTACAGTTGGGTTGAGAAAAAAAATACTATTTTTTTTTCTCCCTTAGTGTGCTTTACTGCATTTATATTGCTTTTTGACAGTAAAAGTTCAAAAATTGTTGAAGGACGTCTTTAAAAAGTGAATATTCAATATGCACCACCTTGCAAGGCCAGTATTTCTTTGGTCTAATCCCTCCCCCCCCACCCTCTCTCTCTCTCTCTTTCCCGCTCTCTCCCTGTCTCTGAGCACAGCATGATGATGAGTTATTTTACAGCAGCTTGGCACAGCATGGAGCATTTAGCTCCCCAGATGGTCCTCCTGGTGATTCACTTTGCGGCCTTGTCTGTTGCTGGGCAGCACTGAGAGCTACGGTAACATCCCACACTTTTCAGTCCAGTCTCCAATAAATGAGGCAAAAATGTATGCGTGTACATCCTATACTGTAAGGATAATCTCTTAATAAGTTTAATATCAGTCTGGATTTAAAGTACTACAGAACCCAGTCCTACACAGAAAATAAACTGTAATAATTCTAGCAAGGGCCTAAACCAGGGATAAGCAACCCTGAGTGCATCAGCTGCTGCAGGATTTTGTTCCAACTAGGCACCACACTTGACCAACTGAGATAACTGATTAGTTCAGTGATTGCCTAAATTCAATATGTCTGATGTTCCAGGTCAGTTAAATCAAAAACATGAAGTATCTGCAGCACTCTAGGACCAGGGTTGTCCACTCCTGGCCTATAGATTGCTGCAAGCCAGAAAAGCACATTGCATGGCTCTCTTCCTAGTCTCGACTAAATCATTAGGCTATGTTCCTAGCCTGGGCTAGCATGCTACAGCGCTAGACATGCTGCTCTTCCAGCCAAGCTAATATGCTGTCCTGTTTGCCAAAGCTAACTCTTAATAAATACAACATTAACTTTGGCTAACACGGCTAATCATGCTGCTTTAACAGCTACGCTAACACTATGTTGTCCTAGCAGCTAGCTATCCTGCGCTAACAGCCCTCTATGCTAGCTAGAGTGGGGCTGACAGGCCTCTGATAGCCAGGCTAACATGTTGTTTCCTTAGTCAGTGTGATTTTGGCAGGCTCTGGCAGGGTAGCCTCCTGCCCTTTGCAATGTGAGCCAGTGGGGGTGCGAGCATAGGCCTTGGCCCGGTATCAACGTCCTGCGATCCAGCGATAGGACGGCTGGGAGCCAGGAGATGACAGCATCTCATTGCTGGGACCCATAAATCTTCCCTATGCTCTGGATGTGTACAGGCATGTTTGAGAATACACCATTGTCTTTAACGTGCACAACTTGGCCACAGCTGTTCAACTCATAACACCAAGTTTAACCCATGCAGGTCAAAGTAAGAGACGAGCCTGCAAAGTTGGAGTGAAGTAAGACCTGCCAACTACAGCGGATTTGACAATGGAGATGTTGTACACACAAGTCAGCCATTTCCAAATGACGCACGGCCTACAGAGGTCTCTGAACGGCTATTGGAAAAGCAGTTAAATATTTCAGAGCCGCAATAGTTAAAACCTGTATAATTTCTTTGAATTTGAGCCTTGCATGCAAAGTGTTTCAGGCCTTTGCACCGCCCTGCATGTTTTTCCCATTAGCACATCCTCCGTTTCCATGGCAAAGCAGTAAACTGTGGCTTCCTTGGATATTCCACCTGGTGTTAACCTGACTCCACACCGCACATCAACATACTCCACAAGAGATTAGATGTAGATTCATTAAAACTCGACACTTGTTTTGTTTTTTTATACCACAGTAAAAATGTAGCCTATATTATTAGTCATATTAGCCTATATTATTAGTCATATTAGCCTATATTATTGGTCATATTAGCCTATATTATTAAACATAATGTGAACAGTGTTACCCGTAGCCAAAGCAGAAGATATACAGTAACTGTGTTGTCAAGTAGAGGGAAGCCAGTTTTCTGTTTCCATTTACAGGTTAGGACCTCAGCTAGATGACTAATGAATGCATCTCGTTAGATTGCCTTTGACTTTACTGCCTTGTTGTAATCAGTGCAAAATGTTTACCAAATGTTCTCAGTTGATCCTACGACTGGTTTCATTGTTTCATAACGAGAACATTTCCTTCTCTCAGAAGCAAAATAAGGACACTGCATTCGACTGAGCTGGCCTTTCTTTGTCTTGCGATGGGGTTGCCGTGTCGAGAACTGCATACCCGGGCACTGGGCACAGACAGCATCCATTGAAACTGGCAGGTGGTTGTGAGGCTAGCAGGGGGTGGGAGTGGGGAAGGGGGTTGGCCCCCCCAGTGGCTGCGAGCCTCTGCCCCCCTTTGCGCTCTGGGCGGCTGTCTAGAACAGATTAGGCCAAACCAGTGCCAGCCCCTCTCTCCCAGTGTTCCTGATCAACAGAGCACTCTTTGTGTTGAAATGACAAACCACGAAGTAGAGCCAACATCTGCAGGATGAAGGGGGGTAATAAAGAGCTAGGGAGGGCTAGACACCAGTGAAAAATCATTTCAGATTCAGCCGGTTGTAGTGGATGTGATAATACGCTGTATACTCAAATGATCTGTTACGCATTGTCATACACAACTATAATTGAAAAACAGCTGGGGAAAAGCGTATTTAAGTAAAAACATTAAACACACAGTAATTATTCTGTTACTTATCCTTACACTATGACAATAATATTTACTAATATGACGAACATTGTTAAAGTTAAATATTGTACCTTTGGGGCTTGACATATAGAGCGATGGTATAAAATACAGATATATTTGAGGCAAGCTGTTGATTGCATGGTTCTACACAAGGATACAATCTAGATGTGACAGAGTGAATATTCCGTCCACACTGGGGTGTCAATACCACGGATGTGGGGTGTCAATAGCACGGATGTGGGGTGTCAATAGCACGGATGTGGGGTGTCAACACCATGGATGTGGGGTGTCAATACCATGGATGTGGGGTGTCAATACCATGGATGTGGGGTGTCAATACCACGGATGTGGGGTGTCAACATCACGGATGTGGGGTGTCAACATCACGGATGTGGGGTGTCAATATCACGGATGTGGGGTGTCAATACCACGGATGTGGGGTGTCAGGTTAACCATCCACGGCTACACAGCAACCTTTACAGGATGATTTAGATTGGAGCAAAATACACATTTGAAGAATTGTTCATTATGTGTGTTACCTAGTATTTTTCCAACAGGGGGTGTTGTCTGCGCTACTAAGTATGTTGTATTCCACAATTTGTGAAATTGATACTGAAAAGATACTGAAAAGATACTCAAACAGGTGGAGATGAGCAAAGATGCACAAAATGTTGCATTTTAACACACAATTGGGCCTCGTTCCTCTGCCCAGGCTTTCCTGACACACGCCAGATCTTACAACGCCTGGATAGGTATTTTAAGTATCAGCGAACCACATCATATGTTACCGAAAATCTGGTGCTCAACGGCACAGTCGATGACGTGGCACGCAACCATTGGTTGATGCATACAACGTCTGAGCAGGGGACTGCGACCATAATCACAAGGTGGCCTTTTTTACCTCCTCTTCTAGGGGCCAATCAATCAATGTGCAGTCTGATTGGCTAGTCAGTAAACAGTTCAGTACAAACAAAAACGTAATGCAACGTTCAATTAAACAGAAACAGTGCTGTTCTGAACCAGGGGTTGGGGTTGTGGGTTGAAAATGTACCCGTTGCCCTTTAAATACATCACTCACAGCAACACCCCACCACACCCACCAAATGGAGCAAACGTGTCATTCAGTACAAGCCGTTACCCGACATAGCAAAAGTTAAATCGAACTGAACGCACCCCTGATGACTAATCCACTTCCTGATTGAACCACTTCCAACTATTGCATAGTCTGATTGGCTAGCCGATAATCACATGATTGATTCACTTACGGTTTTGAGGCAGTCTGTAATTACATGGCTTTGATTGACACATATTAATGGCTCATTGTCTATAATACAGAGTGCCAATATAATTAAGTTTAATTGAATTTAGTCACCTTTTGAATACAATAATATATTATACAATTCATGACATCTAGGTAGGAGTTGTACATAGAATTTTGACATTATGGTTTCAGGTCATGGCTCATCCTCACTGAATTGGAATGTATGTATGTATAAATTCATTAGTAAACAAAAGAGGGAAGGATGGATACATAATGTATGTATTGCAGTAGATGAGCCAGAGTAACTTCAGCTGGTTTACATCGGGGGTCACCAGCCATGTGGGAACAATAAAATGTAATTACTAAACATTCTTTTGTTTTATAAGCAGTGAAGTTCACATATGTTAGTTATCCATGTGTTTCATTGCAGTGCATTATTCCACTTTTACATCTAATTGGCTGTGTTTCTTAACTTTCTTTTCCACTTATTGGTCTTACGACACATTTAACTGCACCTATCCGGTGTACGTGACAAAACATGATATTTATTTGGACCTATCACAGCAGATCTTGTATTTAAATCCGATTGGTCAAAAGACCAATTAGTGAAAAAGAGTTCACAATTGGGCTGCCTGTCTAAACACAGAAATTGAGACCAATTCAGATTCATTAAAGCACCTTAGCTTTTGCAAACGCTTTAACCCGAGGCAGGTCGTTAAAATGGAGGCTGTTGTTGAGCTCTTGCTGTTCATTTGGAAAGGAATGGGGGGATTCCTGCAACAAGGTCAATTAGAGCTGTGGATTAGGTTCCTCAGCTAGAGGAATACCCCATAAGAACATGTCTCCCCATAAGAACATGTCTCCCCATCAGAACATGTCTCCCCATCAGAACATGTCTCCCCCATAAGAACATGTCTCCCCCATAAGAAAATGTCTCCCCCATAAGAACATGTCTCCCCATCAGAACATGTCTCCCCAATCAGAACATGTCTCCCCCATCAGAACATGTCTCCCCCATCAGAACATGTCTCCCCATCAGAACATGTCTCCCCATCAGAACATGTCTCCCCCATCAGAACATGTCTCCCCCATAAGAACATGTCTCCCCCATAAGAACATGTCTCCCCCATAAGAAAATGTCTCCCCCATAAGAACATGTCTCCCCATCAGAACATGTCTCCCCAATCAGAACATGTCTCCCCCATCAGAACATGTCTCCCCCATAAGAACATGTCTCCCCCATAAGAACATGTCTCCCCCATAAGAAAATGTCTCCCCCATAAGAACATGTATCCCCATCAGAACATGTCTCCCCAATCAGAACATGTCTCCCCCATCAGAACATGTCTCCCCCATAAGAACATGTCTCCCCCATAAGAACATGTCTCCCCCATAAGAACATGTCTCCCCCATCAGAACATGTCTCCCCCATAAGAACATGTCTCCCCCATAAGAACATGTCTCCCCCATAAGAACATGTCTCCCCCATAAGAACAAGTCTCCCCCATAAGAACATGTCTCCCCCATAAGAACATGTCTCCCCCATAAGAACATGTCTCCCCCATAAGAACATGTCTCCCCCATCAGAACATGTCTCCCCATCAGAACATATCTCCCCATAAGAACATGTCTCCCCCATAAGAACATGTCTCCCCATCAGAACATATCTCCCCATCAGAACATGTCTCCCCATCAGAACATGTCTCCCCCATAAGAACATGTCTCCCCATCAGAACATGTCTCCCCATCAGAACATATCTCCCCATCAGAACATGTCTCCCCCATAAGAACATGTCTCCCCATCAGAACATGTCTCCCCCATAAGAACATGTCTCCCCCATAAGAACATGTCTCCCCCATAAGAACATGTCTCCCCATCAGAACAGTGGTGACAGTGTTTCCTGTCCTCAGTGCAGTGGGCAGCTGGGAGGAGGTGTTCTTATTCTCCATGGACTTTACAGTGTCCCAGAACTTTTTTGAGTTTGTGTTGCAGGAAGTAAATTTCTGCTTGAAAAGCAAGCCTTGGCTTTTCTAACTGCCTGTGTATATTGGTTTCTAGCTTCCCTGAAAATGTGCATATCACGGGGGCTGTTCGATGCTAATGCAGAACGCCATAGGATGTTTTTGTGTTGGTTAAGGGCAGTCAGGTCTGGAGAGAACCAAGGGCTATATCTGTTCCTGGTTCTAAATTTCTTGAAATGGGCATGCTTATTTAAGATGGTGAGGAAGGTATTTCAAAAAAATTACCAGGCATCCTCTACTGACGGGATGAGATCAATATCCTTCCAGGATACCCCGGCCAGGTCGATTAGAAAGGCCTGCTCGCTGAAGTGTTTCAGGGAGCATTTGACAGTGATGAGTGGAGGTCGTTTGACCGCTGACCCATTACGGATGCAGGCAATGAGGCAGTGATCGCTGAGATCTTGGTTGAAAACAGCAGAGGTGTATTTAGAGGGTAAGTTGGTTAGGATAATATCTATGAGGGTGCCCGTGTTTACGGCTTTGGGGTGGTACCTGGTAGGTTCATTGATCATTTGTGTGAGATTGAGGGCATCAAGCTTAGATTGTAGGATGGCTGGGGTGTTTAAGCATGTTCCAGTTTAGGTCGCCTAGAAGCACGAGCTCTGAAGATAGATGGGGGGCAATCAGTTCACATATGGTGTCCAGAGCACAGCTGGGGGCAGAGGGTGGTCTATAGCAGGCGGCAACGGTGAGAGACTTGTTTTTAGAGGTGGATTTTTAAAAGTAGAAGTTCAAATTGCTTGGGTACAGACCTGGATAGTAGGACAGAACTCTGCAGGCTATCTTTGCAGTACATTGTAACACCGCCCCCTGTGGCCGTTCTATCTTGTCTGAAAATGTTGTAGTTAGGAATGGAGATTTCAGAATTTTTGGTGGTCTTCCTAAGTCAGGATTCAGACACGGCTAGAACATCTGGGTTGGCAGTGTGTGCTACAGCAGTGAATAAAACAAACTTAGGGAGGAGGCTTCTAATGTTAACATGCATGAAACCAAGGCTATTACGGTTACAGAAATCATCAAAAGAGAGCGCCTGGGCAATAGGAGTGTAGCTATGCACTGCAGGGCCTGGTTTCACCTCTACACCACCAGAGGAACAGAGGAGGAGTAGGATAAGGGTACGGCTAAAAGCTATGAGAATTGGTCGTCTAGAATGTCCGGAACAGAGAGTAAAAGGAGGTTTCTGGGGGCGATAAAATAGCTTCAAGGTATAATGTACAGACAAAGGTATTGTAGGATGTGAATACAGTGGAGGTAAACCTAGGTATTGAGTGATGATGAGAGAGATATTGTCTCTAGAAACATCATTGAAACCAGGTGATATCATCGCATGTGTGGGTGGTGGAACTGAAAGGTTGGATAAGATATAGTGAGCAGGGCTAGAGGCTCTACAGTGAAATAAGCCAATACACACTAACCAGAACAGCAATGGCCAAGGCATATTGACATTAACACCATACGGAAGGGGGCTAACACCATTATTCCAGAGCTAGCCAGCTGAAGAGTTCCATCAGCCACTCCTGGGCTACAATCACTTATCCGGACCCGTTTTACTGCCGATGCGGAGCCCCACCGGGTCTTCACGACTGGACTACCGACGTTATCTGCCCGAGGGAGTTATCCAACTGGCCCCTCCGTCGCGACGTTACCTGAACGCCCATCTGCGGCCCGCTAATCGTTAGCTGTCTTATCGGCTGCTATCTGAATAGGTCTATCTATCTGACAATTTTTCTTGGGTCACTATAACTATATCTATTTTGCCAATTGGATTGATCCACTCTACCACACGGAACCCCACTAATCTACCGTCGGAAACGCACGAGGTGGCTAAAATCAGACTTCCATCCTATGCTAGCTTGCTACCGATGGCTCAGCTAGCTGTTTGAATCGCCGTTACCCCAAACAACCTCACTACTCACTGGACCCTTATGATCACTCGACTAAGCATGCCTCTCCTTAACCCCCTTCCTTATGGTGTTAGCCTTCTTCCTTAAGATGTTAGCCCCCTTCCTTATGATGTTAGCCCCCTTCCTTATGATGTTAGCCCACTTCCTTATGATGTTAGCCCACTTCCTTATGGTCTTAACCCCCTTCCTTATGATGTTAGCCCCCTTCCTTACGGTGTTAGCCCCCTTCCTTATGGTCTTAGCCCCCTTCCTTATGGTCTTAGCCCCCTTCCTTACGGTGTTAGCCCCCTTCCTTATGGTCTTAGCCCCCTTCCTTATGGTGTTAGCCCCCTTCCTTATGGTGTTAGCCCCCTTCCTTACGGTGTTAGCCCCCTTCCTTATGGTGTTAGCCCCCTTCCTTATGGTGTTAGCCCCCTTCCTTATGGTGTTAGCCCCCTTCCTTATGATGTTAGCCCCCTTCCTTATGGTGTTAGCCCACTTCCTTATGGTGTTAGCCCCCTTCCTCTAGCAATACATGCCAATTATGCCAATCACACAGTTCAATTTTTCATTGACTGTAGCAGTCAGACAACATCAAATGTATTCTACCCTGGCCTGTATAGACTACATGCACACTACATACCAGGTCACCACACATACCCTTCATGACTAATAAACATTATGTCAGTATGCACTCTCAACGAGTACAGGGCGTGGGCCTCCTAGACCATGACCTAATAATGGAAGTCAACCCGCCCAGTGGAAATGGTACCCAGGGCTCAGGGAGGGAGGGGATGGGGGGATTAAAGAGTGTGACACCCTGATTCATCACATGATTAATATCACCTAGAGACAAGGGGAGACTTGGTGGGGCTGAATGAGGTGATGTCTCAATGAAGTCAGAACCTTTCTCAGGAATGACACCATTCGGAACATGTAAAACGAGTAAAAAAATGTTTTTTAAACAGCCCTGGAATAATCTCAATCCCTTATAGCCTTGCCGTCGGTGAGTAATCCTCATTCACTGCTTGTTTTTATTTTAGGTTAAATGAGGCTACTTCCATTCATATAGAACCGTGTTAGAATAATTGAGGGCATTATCAGTGAAGGATAAACTCTGTCCTTCTGTATCATTGATAAACATACACCTTATCCAAATACATTTAAACTCAATTTTTCACAATACCTGACATTTACTCCTAGTAAAAATTCCCTGTCTTAGGTCAGTTAGGATCACCACTTTATTTTAAGAATGTGAAATGTCAGAATAATAGTAGAGATAATGATTTATTTCAGCTTTTATTTATTTCATCACATTCCCAGTGGGTCAGAAGCATTGCCTTTACATTTTTTTTAAACTTGGGTCAAATGTTTCGGGTAGCCTTCCACAAGCTTCCCACAATAAGTTGGGTGAATTTTAGCCCATTCCTCCTAACAGATCTGGTGTAACTGAGTCAGGTTTGTAGCCCTCCTTGTTCGCACACGCTTTTTCAGTTCGGCCCACAAATCTTCTATAGGATTGAGGTCAGGGAATTGTGATGGCCACTCCAATACCTTGACTTTGTTGTCCTTAAGCCATTTTGCCACAACTTTGGAAGTATGCTTGGGTTCATTGTCCATTTGGAAGACCCATTTGCAACCAAGCTTTAACTTCCTGACTGATGTCTTGAGATGTTGCTTCAATATATCCACATAATTTTCTTACCTCATGATGCCATCTATTTTGTGAAGTGCACCAGTCCCTCCTGCAGCAAAGCACCCCAACAACATGATGCCGCCACCCTCGTGCTTCACGGTTGAGATGGTGTTCTTCGGCTTGCAAGCTTCCCTCTTTTTCCTCCAAACATAACGAATGTCATTATGGCAAAACAGTTCTATTTTTTTGTTTCATCAGACCATAGGACATTTCTCCAAAAAGTCTGATCTTTGTCCCCATGTGCAGTTGCAAACCGTAGTCTTGCTTTTTTATGGTGGTTTTGGAGCAGTGTCTTCTTCCTTGTTGAGCGGCCTTTCAGGTTATGTCAATATAGGACTCGTTTTACTGTGGATATAGATACATTTGTACCGGTTTCCTCCAGCATCTTCACATGGTCCTTTACTGTTGTTCTGGGATTGATTTGCACTTTTCGCACCAAAGTACCTCTTTCCTCCAGGAGACAGAACGTGTCTCCTTCCTGAGCGGTATGACGGCTGCGTGGTCCCATGGTGTTTATATTTTCGTTCTATTGTTTGTACAGATGAACGTGGTACCTTCGTTGCTCCCAAGGATGAACCAGACTTGTGGAGGTCTACAATTATTTTTCTAAGGACCTGATTTCTCTTGATTTTCTCATAATGTCAAGCAAAGGGGCACTGAGTTTGAAGGTAGGCCTTGAAATACATCCACAGGTACACCTCCAATTGACTCAAATTATGTCAATTAGCCTATCAGAAGCTTCTAAAGCCATGACATCATTTTCTGGAATTTTCCAAGCTGTTTAAAGGCACAGTCAACTTAGTGTATGTACATTTCTGACACACTGGAATTGTGATACAGTGAATTATAAATTAAATAATCTGTCTGTAAACAATTGTTGGAAAAATGACTTGTGTCATGCACACAGTAGATGTCCTAACCGACTTGCCAAAACTATAGTTTTTTATTATGATTTTTTCCCCCCGTTCAAATATTTTTCATTGAACACACACAAGAATGGTGTATAGGTATAAAAGACAGGTAAACAATTCTTATCTAAAGATAAAAGAGCAGACAGAAACAACAGAGTTCTGGGTACAAAACAAATATTACGAAACAAGACATACAGAACAAGGACAGGTAGAAAGAAAGAGGGTAGACGTCACTCCCCACGTATTCCCCCCCTTTATCCATCCCCCCCTTATTCCCCCCTATTCCCCTCCCGACTGCTCGGGTGGCGGGGCCAGCACATGCTGCCCAAAAGTAGATTCAAATATTACAATTGAGAGTGCGTTAAAAAGTACAAATTCACAGCGCCGAATGGTTCAAGTAAGAGAGGAAAGGCTGCCAGATTTGATCAAATGTTGATAATTTATTGTTCAGAATATATCTAATTCTTTCTAAGTGTACAGTGTTTACCAATTCACTGAGCCATAATTTGGTAGAGGGCGCTTCCCTCCTTTTCCAAAACAACAAGATTCGTTTTTTTGCTGAAATGAGACTGTAAGAGATGAGTTGTTTTGGGGGGTTGGTTAATCCGTTTAGGGAATCAGACACTCCCAGGATTATCAGAAGTGGGTCTGGGTCTATTGAAGTCTCCAGAACTTCAGAGAGGAAGTTTTTGCTAAAATCTTTTGGTCTGTATTAAGAAGGGATATTGGTCTGTATGACCCTACCTCTTCCGGATCTTTACCCTTCTTATGTATAACTGTAATGAATGCTTCATCCAAAGTAGGTGGGAGAGCTCCATCCTCCTTGGCCTGAACCAACATTTTGTGCAGGTAGGGAGAGAGCATGTTGCTCAATGTTTTATAGAATTCACCAGGGTATCCATCTGGGCCCGGGGTCTTGCCACTCTTTAGAGATTTAATTGTTTCTCGAATTTCTCCAAGAGATATTTCCTTATTCAGGAAGTTAGAATCTTCCTGGTTCAGGGCAGGAAGATTACAGTCCTCCAAAAAGTTTTGCATAATTAAGGGGTTAGGATCCGCTTTAGATGTATATAGAGTCTCATAAAACTGATGGCATCTGTCATTGATGTCTTTGGGGGAAGAGAGTAATTCCCCAGATGCAGATTTAACTTTGTGAATCATTCGGTCACTCACATTTTTTCGAAGTTGTCTGGCAAGTAATTTGTGTGGTTTGTCACCAAACTCAAAATATTTTTGCCTGGCATAGAGAAAAGATTGAGCAATTTTAGCTGAGAGAATCTGATTATATTCAAATTTTAAAGCGGTAATTTTTTAAAAATGTTTCTCCATAGATGGATGGATAGCATTCTCCTTATCCAGTAAGTGAATTTGTCCCTCCAGTTCTACCAATTTTCCTCTGTTTTGCTTCTGTTTTGTTTTAAACCCTTGACATTCCAGGGAGGGAATGTAAGCCCCGCCCTCCTCTCGTTTGTAGTTCCTATGGTGGCCTGCATAACATGTAACTCAATAAAAAGGTAAGAAAGCGCACCAAACCATCACGATCAGCATATGTACCACCTACACCCGAGCAGTATCCAACCAACCCCTCCCCCCTGCAAGCACCTTTACTTCCCACCCTGTTCCCCTACTTTCCCCAACATTTACCCCCCCATCAACCCACCTTTAACAAGCCATACACAAATAGGAGAGAAAAAAAACAGGAAAATAATAATAATAAAATAATAAACACATTGTCTGGCCGATGCCAAAAAAGCACGGCGCGACCTCGAACAAGAGGTAAAACAAAAATAAAATCCCAACTATACGTTCACCTCTCACAATCCTAGAACTTCTACTAACATGTGAACTGAGGAGGCTCCCGCGATTAAAGTGTTCAATTAGCATCTAATAAACCTAAAGAGAATAAGTTGCAACTTAAACATATTGCGCACTTAAGCGTCATCTTGGGTCCCTGAGATAAGCCAGATATAGCATCACAAGATTATATTGCTAAGCAATGCCGGTCTAAACATGAACCATCAGCAATCGACATAGACAGCAGTACATTTACATATCGTGGGTTAGGAGATCGGAACAAGGATTTTGCTAAATTAAACGTACCCCCCAATCAACAAAAAAAATAAGATTTTATATATATATATATATATATATATATATATATACATATACATATACACATACACACAAAAAAATACACATAAAAAAATATATTTAAAAAATATATACATATACACATACACACATCTACATACACAAACATTCATACCCCAGAATAATAATCTACACTAATTTAAAAATATACACATACATAATACTAAAATGCTAAGAGAAAATAATAATAAAGTACAAATAATAATTATATGTACGCACACCTACACAGACACAAGCACTACAGAGGGCTGGTGGGGATCTAATCGGGAGAGCGGCCCACGGCTATGACAAAGGCAGAACGGCACAAAACATCAACTTGCTATCCAGGTGTCTGCCCCTTCCCAACCATCACCCCTAGTCCCCTGCAAGCAATAAATAAATGGTATGGTAATAAGAATAATGTAAGAATTGAAAAATAAATTACGAAACAAAACAAAAATGGGGGAATATAAGTATATCCATCCGAAAGTGTCAATGATCAAACCTGGAAGAACTCCCAAATAGGCATCGCTCTGAACACAGCCGGAATGAAAGTGAAGTGTATGTAAGCTTCTGACTTCAACTGTATATAATATAGATGAACAAAACAGTCGCTAAAACCAGATCTGAATTGTTCCATCCTGAAAACATGACTATATAAATAAACTATTGGAAGTATTTAATACCAAGGTTGATGCCAAAACAACCGCGTCTTATATCCCAACGAAGAGTTTGTTGTGAGGTTCGTGTGGACTGAAGGTCGTGTGATGCTTCTCTATCAAAGTTTTTACTTGACAGGACGCATTCCCAGCAGGGCGAACGCTGGCGGTCTGGCCTTGAAATGCTGTGTTGCTTACCTCTTTGACCGTAATCACATATTCACCAGAGAAGAAGAAAAAAACTATCTATTAAAACGTCAATATTTAGTGACATTGTACTTCCAACTCAACAAAGGTTGAGGAAATAAATATAAATAATTGTTGTTGTGTTGGTGAAATGGATATAAAGCTAATCTGATATTTAAACATTTACTTCATGTATTAATTGAATTGCTTCACATATACATCATATCCACTGACCTTGATATTTGACGTGGACTGTTGTTGTGGGGCTGGAGGATGGCATTCAATAGGCCAGAGGTGTATGAACCCTGGTCAACCCCAGTGCACTACATAGGGAGTAGGGCACTATTTGGGACACAGGCATAGACATATCACGCTTACGTTGATACATAGGGAAAGAAATCAGACTAGTGTGCAGGCTTATTAACAAACATTACTAAATGGTTCAAATCAACCCTAGAGTAATTTTCCATTGAGGTAGCCCAACTCAGAGTTATTGGGTTGTTCCACCAACTCAGAGCCTTTTGAGAAGTGTAACTTTGCCCCCCCCCCCCCCCCCAAAAAAAACCGTTTGATTTCCCCTAATTTCAACATTGTCATAAAGAGCACATGTTCAACTTCATTACATTTACATTTTAGTAATTTATCAGACGCTCTTTTTAGAGCGTTCACCTTGCAGATATAATCACGAAATAGCAAAAATCTAATCAAATCAAATTTTATTTGTCACATACACATGGTTAGCAGATGTTTGTGCTTCTAGTTCCGACAATGCAGTAATAACCAACAAGTAATCTAACCTAACATAATACTGCATAGTTTCCTAGGAACGCAAAGCGAGGCGGCCATCTCGGTCGGCGCCGGAAGTTATAGGCTGGGAGAGAGAGGCAGAGAGAGAGAAGGGCAAAAAAAGAGAGAGAAAGAAGCAGAGAGAGAAAGGGGCAGAGAGAGAGAGAGAGGGGCAGAGAGAGAGGGGCAGAGAGAGAGAGAGAGAGAGAGAGAGAGAGGTCAGATTCCTGCTCTACCCAGATTACCTTGTCCTACTGTCAACAACAGAGCAAGGTCTACAGGAACAACTTAACATTCTTTGGGAATACAGCATCATCTGGGAAATCAATGTCAACTTTCAGAAAACCAAAGTTTTAATTTTCCAGATAAAGGACAGCAATCAGAGCAGCAGACTCCTTCAAATGAGGAAATACCATGGTTGAACATGCCCAATGGCACAACTACAGTACCTGGGACAAAAAATATGTGCCTGTGGTGGATTTGGTCTGGCAGTGAAATGCACTAAAAGAAAAATCCTGCAAAGCAATTTATTCCATAAAAAGAACATTCTCAAAAATAAATATTCCTATTGAAAACTTAAATTGTGTAATTTTACAAATCTGGAAACATTAGGTGGAAACAAGGTTTGGGGTCCAACCTGTAATTATGATTATAAGAGAAAAAACACTAAAGAACCTATACGTACAGATTTCTGCAGATATAGTGGCTGGAGGGAGAGGGAGAGAGAGAGAGAGAATTATGCTAAATATCCAAAAGAAAGTGCCAAATAATGCATGCAGAGCAGAACTCGGACGATTCCCTTTAATTGTAAATATAAAGAAAATGACAGTAACATTTTGACACCATTTGAAATTAAGCCCCAAAACATCCTTACAATTCAAATCACTGGAAACCCAAGAGCTGAACCCTGAAAAGAGTCCCCTATGTCAGCTGTTAACTTCAGGATCGGACCCTTTTTTACAATTTTCGCCTAAAATGACATACCCAAATCTAACTGCCTGTAGCTCAGGCCCTGAAGCAAGGATATGCATATTCTTGGTATTATTTCAAAGAAAACACTTTGAAGTTTGTGGAAATGTGAAAGGAGTGTAGGAGAATATGGACCATTCGGGCAGGAGGTAGCCTAGTGGTTAGAGCGTTGGACTAGTAACTGAAATGTTTGCAAGATCAAATCCCCGAGCTGACAAGGTAAAAAGCTGTCGTTCTGCCCCTGAACAAGGCAGTTAACACTGTTCCTAGGCCATCATTGAAAATAAGAATTTGTTCTTAACTGACTTGCCTAGTTAAATAAAGGTAAAATAGAATACAACAGTTAAAATATATTACACAATAGATCTGGTAAAAGATAATACAAAGAAAAAACCAACCGTTCTTTTGTATTTTTTTGTACCATCATCGTTTAAATGCAAGAGAAAGGCCATCATGTATTTTTCCAGCCCAGCTGAAATTTTGATTTTGGCAACTAGATGGCAGCAGTGTATGTGCACAATTTTAGACTGATCCAATGAACCATTGCATTTCTGTTCAAAATGTTGTATCAAGACTGTCCAAATGTGCCTAATTGGTTAATAACTTTTCATGTTCAAAACTGTGTACTCTCTTCAAATAATAGCATGGTATTATTTCACTGTAATAGCTACTGTAAATTGGACAGTGCAGTTAGATTAACAAGAATTTAAGTTTTCTGCCACTATCAGATATGTCTATGTCCTGGGAAATGTTCTTGTTACTTACAACCTCATGCTAATCGCATTAGCCTAGGTTAGCTCAACATCCCCGCGGGGGACCCACCGATCCTGAAGAAGTAAAAAAAAAAAAACACTAAACAACCCTATTATCCAAACAAACATTGAAATATATCAAATTGTAACAGAAAGGAAAACATCCTGTCTGACAAATTTGGAAAATGAAACAAAAACACAGAATAAACTAAATTGCTATTTGACCTCAAAAGCGAAAACAAATTGGCAGAATATCTCTACTCTGTCAGAGACACAAACTAGAGACTGACCAAATACATGCTCAGCGACCAACAATTGGCTGTAGAAAAAAAGACATGTCTACCCAAAGACGAGTGTCTATGTGGTCACTGCACGACAGGGAAGGTAGAGACAGAGATACTCCCTTTTTTGAAGAAAATATGTAAATCAATTCCCAACTTCTGTGCAATTACAAATAACATTTACTTAATGACAGTAAGCTGGGAATTATTCTGGGTGAGGGAGAACCCGTAAATATTACTGCCATATATGTATATGATTGCCATAGTCTGAGGAACATTCCATGACAATTAATTCCCTGAAATATTTTCATTGTATATAACTTTTTTTCTTTGATTTATTTCGCCTTTATTTAACCAGGTAGGCTAGTTGAGAACAAGTTCTCATTTGCAACTGCGACCTGGCCAAGATAAAGCAAAGCAGTGAGACACAAACAACAACACAGAGTTACACATGGAATAAACAAAACATACAGTCAATAATACAGTAGAAAATAAGTATATTTACAATGTGAGCAAATGAGGTGAGATAAGGGAGGTAAAGGCAAAAAAAGGCCATGGTGGAGAGGTAAATACAATATAGCAAGTAAAACACTGGAAAGGTAGATTTGCAGTGGAAGAATGTGCAAAGTAGAAATTGAAATAATGGGGTGCAAAGGAGCAAAATAAATGAATAAATAAATACAGTAGGGGAAGAGGTAGTTGTTTGGGCTAAATTATAGATGGGCTATGTACAGGTGCAGTAATCTCTGAGCTGCTCTGACAGCTGGTGCTTAAAGCTAGTGAGGGAGATAAGTGTTTCCAGCTTCAGAGATTTTTGCAGTTCGTTCCAGTCATTGGCAGCAGAGAACTGGAAGGAAAAACGACCAAAGGAGGAATTGGCTTTGGAGGTGACCAGAGAGATATACCTGCTGGAGCGCGTGCTACGAGTGGGTGCTGCTATGGTGACCAGTGAGCTGAGATAAGGCGGGGCTTTACCTAGCAGAGACTTGTAGATAACCTGTAGCCAGTGGGTTTGGCGACGAGTATGAAGCGAGGGCCAACCAGCGAGAGCGTACAGGTCGCAATGGTGGGTTGTGTATGGGGCTTTGGTGACAAAACGAATGGCACTGTGATAGACTGCATCCAGTTTGTTGAGTAGAGTGTTGGAGGCTATTTTATAGATGACATCACCGAAGTCGAGGATCGGTAGGATGGTCAGTTTTACGAGGGTATGTTTGGCAGCATGAGGATGCTTTGTTGCGATATAGGAAGCCGATTCTAGATTTAATTTTGGATTAGAGATGCTTAATGTGAGTCTGGAAGGAGAGTTTACAATCTAACCAGACACCTAGGTATTTGTAGTTGTCCACGTATTCTAAGTCAGAGCCGTCCAGAGTAGTGATGTAGTGATTACTAGTAATACATATTCAAACCACCATCATAGTATTTTCATTGTATATAACTTACTAGTAATACAGTGGGGAGAACAAGTATTTGATACACTGCCGATTTTGCGGATTTTCCTACTTACAAAGCATGTAGAGGTCTGTAATTTTTATCATAGGTACACTTCAACTGTGAGAGACGGAATCTAAAACAAAAATCCCGAAAATCACATTGTATGATTTTTAAGTAATTAATTCGCATTTTATTGCATGACATAAGTATTTGATACATCAGAAAAGCAGAACTTAATATTTGGTACAGAATCCTTTGTTTGCAATTACAGAGATCATACGTTTCCTGTAGTTCTTGACCAGGTTTGCACACACTGCAGCAGGGATTTTGGCCCACTCCTCCATACAGACCTTCTCCAGATCCTTCAGGTTTCGGGGCTGTCGCTGGGCAATACGGACTTTCAGCTCCCTCCAAAGATTTTCTATTGGGTTCAGGTCTGGACTGGCTAGGCCACTCCAGGACCTTGAGATACTTCTTACGGAGCCACTCCTTAGTTGCCCTGGCTGTGTGTTTCGGGTCGTTGTCATGCTGGAAGACCCAGCCACGACCCATCACCAATGCTCTTACTGAGGGAAGGAGGTTGTTGGCTAAGATCTCGCAATACATGGCCCCATCCATCCTCCCCTCAATACGGTGCAGTCGTCCTGTCCCCTTTGCAGAAAAGCATCCCCAAAGAATGATGTTTCCACCTCCATGCTTCACGGTTGGGATGGTGTTCTTAGGGTTGTACTCATCCTTCTTCTTCCTCCAAACACGGCGAGTGGAGTTTAGACCAAAAAGCTCTATTTTTGAATCATCAGACCACATGACCTTCTCCCATTCCTCCTCTGGATCATCCAGATGGTCATTGGCAAACTTCAGACGGGCCTGGACATGCGCCTGCTTGAGCAGGGGGACCTTGTGTGCGCTGCAGGATTTTAATCCATGACGGCGTAGTGTGTTACTAATGGTTTTCTTTGAGACTGTGGTCCCAGCTCTCTTCAGGTCATTGACCAGGTCCTGCCGTGTAGTTCTGGGCTGATCCCTCAAATTCCTCATGATCATTGATGCCCCACGAGGTGAGATCTTGCATGGAGCCCCAGACCGAGGGTGATTGACCATCATCTTGAACTTCTTCTATTTTCTTCTATTTTCTAATAATTGCGCCAACAGTTGTTGCCTTCTCACCAAGCTGCTTGCCTATTGTCCTGTAGCCCATCCCAGCCTTGTGCAGGTCTACAATTTTATCCCTGATGTCCTTACACAGCTCTCTGGTCTTGGCCATTGTGGAGAGGTTGGAGTCTGTTTGATTGATTGTGTGGACAGGTGTCTTTTATACAGGTAACGAGTTCAAACAGGTGCAGTTAATACAGGTAATGAGTGGAGAACAGGAGGGCTTCTTAAAGAAAAACTAACAGGTCTGTGAGAGCCGGAATTCTTACTGGTTGGTAGGTGATCAAATACTTATGTCATGCAATAAAATGCAAATGAATTACTTAAAAATCATACAATGTGATTTTCTGGATTTTTGTTTTAGATTCCGTCTCTCACAGTTGAAGTGTACCTATGATAAAAATTACAGACCTCTACATGCTTTGTAAGTAGGAAAACCTGCAAAATCGGCAGTGTATCAAATACTTGTTCTCCCCACTGTACATAGTGGAACCATCATCATAGTATTTTCATTGTATATAACTTACTAGTAATACATAGTGGAACCATCATCATAGTATTTACATTGTATATAACTTACTAGTAATACATAGTGGAACCATCATCATAGTATTTACATTGTATATAACTTACTAGTAATACATAGTGGAACCATCATCATAGTATTTACATTGTATATAACTTACTAGTGTGACAACCCTCCCACTCTGTCTGCCAAATTCTTTCTCTTTGCTCTTGTTTTCCTTAATAGGATGTCGGTGGGCGGAGCCGGGAGGGTCGTCAGCGACATGGGCCCAGGTGTGTCCCAGGATAAATGCACCTCTTCCCCATTCATTGGGGAGACTCTCTCCATGCGGACACCTTTATAGATTTTGTTGTGGTATTTTTGTGGCCTTTGGCACCTTTCAGCACCCCGCATTATCACATTTATGCATGCAAACACTCCCTTACACTACTGATTACTGATTACGCACACCATTGTTAATTGTATTTAGTTTACTTTATTTCATAAATATATTTTGTTATTCCCTGTCTCCACGTTGTCTCCCTTTTGTTACGAACTTCGAGCAGGTTCGTGACAAGTGGGGGCTCATCCGGGATTTTGAAGGTTTTGTGTTTGGGAGAAAATGTGGAGTTAATGATAAACTCTGTAGGTGCTTTGTTTGCAACTTTTGTTACAGCTTGTTTGAGTTGTATGTTTTGAGTTGTATGTTTGGTGCCCAGTACTGGTTGCCTTTGTTTGTTTGGTAAATTTGCCACTGCGGTGGATAGTTTGTTGTGTGTTGCGTTGGAGAGTACATTGGTTAGTTTCCAGGCCCCTGCCCAGCCTGGAAACTCTTGCTCTACTCGCTGTTGGGACATCGGTCTGAAGAGTTATCTACCATAAACGGAGATGTGTGGATAAACCACTCCTCCAGTCTTTTTGGTTCTATAACAAAGATCAAACAGCAAAAACATATACATGATCAAATACAAATCTTAGAATCAACTATTAAAGACTACCAGAACCCACTCTATTCTCCAATTACATTGAATGAACTACAGGACAAAATACAAACCCTCCAACCCAAAAAGGCCTGTGGGGTTGATGGTATCCTAGATGAAATGATTAAATATACAGACCACAAATTCCAATTGGCTATACTTAAACTCTTTAACATCATGCTCAGATCTTTCGCAGTATTTTGGAACCAAGGACTGATCACCCCAATCCACAAAAGTGGAGACAAATTTGACCCCAATAACTACCGTCAACAGCAACCGTGGAAAAATTGTCTGCATGATCATTAACAGCAGACTCGTACATTTCTTCAGCGAAAACAATGTAATGAGCAAATGTCAAATTGGCTTTTTACCAAATTAACATTAGACAGACCAAGTATTCACCCTGCACACCCTAATTGACAAACAAAACAAAACAAAGGAAAATATTCTCATGCTTTGTTGATTTCAAAATTTTTCGGGCTCAATTTGGCATGAGGGCCTGCTATAAAAATTCATGGAACGTGGTGTTGGGGGAAAAACATACGACATTATAAAATCCATGTACACAAACAAATGTGTGGTTAAAATTGGCAAAAAACACACCCTTTTTTCCATAGGGCCGGGGGGTGACAAGGATGCAGCTTAAGCCCCACCCTCTTCAACATATACATCAACTAATTGGCGAGGGCACTAGAACAGTCTGCAGCACCCGGTTTCCCCCTACTAGAATCTGAAGTCAAATGTCTACTGTTTGCTGATGATCTGGGGCTTCTGTCCCCAACCAAGGAGGGCCTACAGCAGCACCTAGATCTTCTGCACAGATTCTGCCAGACCTGGACCCTGACAGTAAATCTCAGTAATACAAAAATAATACATTCCATCGAGACAACCATTGCCTTAGAGCACACAAAAAAACTATACATACCTCGGCCTAAACATGAGTGCCACAGGTAACTCCCACAAAGCTGTAAACGATCTGAGAGACAAGGCAAGAAGGGCCTTCTAAAAAAATAAAAATAAATTGAGACTGCATGCCAGAATTCTGCAAAAATATCCTCAGTGTATTACATAAAACCCCAAATAATGCATGCAGAGCAGAATTAGGCTGATACCCGCTAATTATCAAAATCCAGAAAAGAGCCGTTAAATTCTACAACCACCTGAAAGGAAGCAATTCCAAAACCTTCCATAACAAAGCCATCACCTACAGCGAGATGAACCTGGAGAAGAGACCCTTAATTAAGCAAGCTGGTCCTGGGGCTCTGTTCACAAATACAAACATACCCCACAGAGCCCCAGGACAGCAACACAATTAGACCCAACCAAATCATGAGAAAACAAAAAGAGAATTACTTGACACATTGGAAAGAATTAACAAAAAAACAGAGCAAACTAGAATGCTATTTGGCCCTAAACAGAGAGTACACAGTGGCAGAATAGCTGACCACTGTGACTGACCCAAACTTAAGGAAAGGTTTGACTATGTACAGACTCAGTGAGCATAGCCTTGCTATTGAGAAAGGCCGCCGTAGGCAGACCTGGCTCTCAAGAGAAGATAGGCTATGTGCACACTGCCCACAAAATGAGGTGGAAACTGAGCTGTACTTCCTAACCTCCTGCCCAATGTATGATCATATTACAGACACACATTTCCCTCAGATTACACAGACCCACAAAGAATTAGAAAACAAATCCAATTTTGATAAACTCCCATATTTGAAAATTAGCCGGCTGGCTAAAACCGGCACTTTTACTGAAACGTTGATTAATGTGCACTGTCCCCTGTAAAATAAATATCTATTGGGTGAAATACCACAGTGACATCACTGCAGCAAGATTTGTGACCTGTTACCACAAGAAAAGGGCAACAAGTGAGGAAGAAACACCATTGTAAATACAACCCACATTTATGTTTATTTACTTTCCCTTTTGTACTTTAACTATTTGCACATCATTAAAACACTGTATATACTCATAATATGACATTATAATTGTATTCGTCTGGAACTTCTGCAGTGTAATATTTACTGTACATTTTTTATAGTTTATTTCACTTTTGTTTATGATCTTTTTCACTTGCTTTGGCAATGAAAACATGTTTCCCAATAAAGCCCTTTGAATTGAATTGAGAGAGAAGACTATGACAGCTGATTATCACAGAGGGAGAGAGAGATGCAGAAAGAGAGAGATGCAGAAAGAGAGAGAGGCAGAGAGAGAGACAGCAAAAGAGAGGTGGAGAGAGGGGAAGAGAGAGAGGGCAGAGAGAAAGAGATGCAGAGAGAGTGAGAGGCAGAGAAAGTGAGATGCAGAGAGAGAGTGAGAGAGGCAGAGAGAGTGAGAGAGGCAGAGGGAGGGAGAGAGGCAGAGGCATAGAGATGCAGAGAGAGGGAGAGAGAAAGAGAGGCAGAGAGGGCGAAAAGCAGAGAGGGAGAGGCAGAGGGAGGGAGGGACAGCAAAAGATAGGCCTAGAGAGAGGCAGAGAGAGAGGCAGAGAGAGAGGGGCATTAGGGCCCTGCGTGTCAATTGGGGCCGGCCATGCGTGTCATTAGGGCTCTGTGTGTCATTAGCGCTCTGTGTGTCATTAGGGCCCTGCGTGTCATTAGGGCTCTGTGTGTCATTAGCGCTCTGTGTGTCATTAGGGCCCTGCGTGTCATTAGGGCCCTGCGTGTCATTAGGGCTCTGTGTGTCATTAGGGCCGGCCCCGTGTGCCATTAGGGCTCTGTGTGTCATTAGGGCCGGCCCTATGTGTCATTAGGGCTCTGTGTGTCATTAGGGCCCTGTGTGTCATTAAGGCTCTGTGTGTCATTAGGGCCCTGAGTGTCATTAGGGCCCTGTGTGTCATTAGGGCTCTGTGTGTCATTAGGGCCCTGTGTGTCATTAGGGCCCTGTGTGTCATTAGGGCTCTGCGTGTCATTAGGGCCCTGCATGTCATTAGGGCCCTGTGTGTCATTAGGGCTCTGTGTGTCATTAGGGCCCTGCGTGTCATTAGGGCTCTGCGTGTCATTAGGGCCCTGCATGTCATTAGGGCCCTGTGTGTCTTTAGTCAAGGCTGGAAATATCATCAAGGAAAAAGTAAACTACAACAATAACAAAAATTACGGAGAGCATCTTTGGTTCCTAACGCAGAAGGAAAGCAAAATTACAGAGCATCTTCCTGTTCCCTGCTCCTCGCCTCGCCGCAACTCTCCAAGAGCACTCATGGAAGGGAGATAAGACCCAGGAAAACCTCCACCAAGGGCCACTGCGCTGGGACTACTGCTGCGTGCAAGGCCCATTATAATTCCATATCCCCTATATTTCTATATTTATTTTTACACACGGGACACTGTCAGAGAGTGACTGTGAGAGGGTGACTGTGAGAGGGTTGACTGTGAGAGGTTGACTGTGAGAGGTTGACTGTGAGAGGTTGACTGTGAGAGGGTGACTGTGAGAGGGTGACTGTGAGAGGGTGACTGTGAGAGGGTGACTGTGAGAGAGTGACTGTGAGAGGGTGACTGTGAGAGGGTGACTGAGTTGTTGTCGGAAGCTCTACTCTGTTATTCTAGCCCTTTTCGCCTGAAATGTTCTACTCTCGTTTCTGTCCGAGAGCGCTGTCTACCAATGGAGGCTGCTGAGGGGAGAGCGGATCATACTGATGGCTGGAGCAGAGCAAATAGAATGGCATCAAAACATGTGTTTGATGTATTTGATACCGTTCCACTAATTTCCTTCCAGCCATTACCATGAGCCAATCCTCCCCAGTGAAGGTCCCACCAACCTCCTGTGCAAGTCTACAGTATGTAATTACAGAGTATTAACACTCGCTGTATGCCTTCATTTCATTTTTGGTTTTCATTCCATTTCCCCTTTGTTGCAAGGCATCTTGAAGAATGTTTGAATTCTTCAAAACGAGTAAAATGCTTGACCGTGACTAAAGGACAGGTCAGACTCAATTATACCTGGCCTCTAAAGGACAGGTCTGACTCAATTATACCTGGCCTCTAAAGGACAGGTCAGACTCAATTATACCTGGCCTCTAAAGGACAGGTCAGACTCAATTATACCTGGCCTCTAAAGGACAGGTCAGACTCAATTATACCTGGCCTCTAAAGGACAGATCTGACTCAATTATACCTGGCCTCTAAAGGACAGGTCAGACTCAATTATACCTGGCCTCTAAAGGACAGGTCAGACTCAATTATACCTGGCCTCTAAAGGACAGGTAAGACTCAATTATACCTGGCCTCTAAAGGACAGGTCAGACTCAATTATACCTGGCCTCTAAAGGACAGATCTGACTCAATTATACCTGGCCTCTAAAGGACAGGTCAGACTCAATTATACCTGGCCTCTAAAGGACAGGTCAGACTCAATTATACCTGGCCTCTAAAGGACAGGTAAGACTCAATTATACCTGGCCTCTAAAGGACAGGTCAGACTCAATTATACCTGGCCTCTAAAGGACAGGTCAGACTCAATTATACCTGGCCTCTAAAGGACAGGTCAGACTCAATTATACCTGGCCTCTAAAGGACAGATCTGACTCAATTATACCTGGCCTCTAAAGGACAGGTCAGACTCAATTATACCTGGCCTCTAAAGGACAGGTCAGACTCAATTATACCTGGCCTCTAAAGGACAGGTCAGACTCAATTATACCTGGCCTCTAAAGGACAGGTCAGACTCAATTATACCGGGCCTCTAAAGGACAGGTCAGACTCAATTATACCTGGCCTCTAAAGGACAGGTCAGACTCAATTATACCTGGACTCTTTAGGACATGTTTGACTCAATCTCACCTGGACTCACACACCTGCTGTCCGTGGCTCTTTTCTTTGCATTGCTAGTAAAACCAGACCCCATGTTTGACCTGCAGACAGAACGAGAGCAAGAGTGAGAGAAAGAGAGCACAGAACTTGATTCATCCATTTGAAAGACAGCAAGGAATCGGGCACGACAAATCAATCCATTAAGCTTGGCATTGAGCCTATTCTATTAAAGTATTCACTATCTATCATTAGCATATAGAGCCCATTCTATTAAAGTATTCACTTATCTATTGCCACAATAATCCCATTCCGCACTTTCACTGTAACAATGTTTGTCTGAGGAAGAAGGAGAGGACCAAGGTGCAGCGTGGTACGTGTTCATGACTTTTAATAATACTGAACACTAGAACAAAAAATAACAAAACGGAACAAACGAAACAGTCTTGTCTGGTGCAGACACAAAACAGAAAACAACTACCCACAAAACACAGGTGGGAAAAGGATACCTAAGTATGGTTCTCAATCAGAGACAATGATAGACAGCTGCCTCTGATTGAGAACCACACCCGGCCAAACACATAGAAATAGACAACATAGAACAAAAACATAGAATGCCCACCCCAACTCACGCCCTGACCAACCAAAATAGAGACATAAAAAGGATCTCTAAGTTCAGGGCGTGACATTCACACATATTGTAGCATGAGAAATATTTTATGTTTCTACGTTTTTGGCCTATTTCTTTGGCCTGGAGTATGGAAGAGCAAAAAGCGAGTTAGTTAGGGTCTTGCTATCTGTTCTGCCACCATACATTCATGCTGTTACACCCTGATCTGTTTCACCTGTCTTTGTGCTTGTCTCCACCCCCGTCCAGGTGTCGTGCATCTTCCCCATTATCCCCTGTGTATTTGTACCTGTGTTCTCTGTTTGTCTGTTGCCAGTTTGTCTTGTTTTGTCAAGTCAACCAGTGTGATTTTCCATGCTCCTGTTTTTCCTATTCTGTTTTTCTAGTCCTCCCGGTTCTGACCTTTGCCTACCTGACCATTAAGCCTGCCTGCCACACTGTACCTCCTGGACTCTGACCTGGTTTTTGATCTGTTGCCTGTCCACGACCTGTCTCTTGCCTGCCCCTTGTTAATAATAAATATCAGAGCCTCTAACCATCTGCCTCCCGTGTCTGCATCTGGGTCTCGCCCTGTATCGTTATACATGCATATGAACGCTGTATGAGAGCAAAAGATCTTTAGAGGTATGTAAGAGAGCATTACCGTGCAACAACGACTTCCACCATTTTATCAGTAAACCGCTAATCCTGTTGAAAATGAAACAAGATACCCTTCTGCTTTCCACTTTCAAGCAATGAACTTTCGATCAGAATCCCATTGCTTATTATGCTAAAGGTACTCTAGGCATAAACTAGACGAAGTCAAAAGGTCTTGACATCTTGTGAGCATCACATTATGCACAGGCTGCATAATCTTGTTATTCTGAAGTCTCTACGTACATAACATAACACGTGTTTATGTATCTAGGGGTAAAGGAAAGGGTTTATTTATGTCCTTTGCCAAACCATTTTCAAAGCAAGACTTGAAAATAATGACATCATTAATTCACAGGCAATGCACCGAGACTCAAATGACATTTTGGTGCACTCAAATAGATGATGTCTGGAACTGATCCTTTCACAAAGCTGTCATCTCTTTCACTTTTCAGAGAAACAACTTCACTAAAATGAAGTTATTGTACTCTGTGAGGGATAGGGGTACTATAGAAGGATGACTCCAGCCAGGTTCCAGCACACAGTTTGGATCGGCAGATGTGATTCTCTAGCCAGTTGGGTAAAGGCGTGTACCTAAGCACACCGCCAATGGTGATGTCATTCAATGTTCAGTTTTTTCTTTCTCGTTAAGGGGGAGATTTCGCTGTGGGGAAATACAGTGCCTGCAGAAAGTATTCATACCCCTTGACTCCACATTTTGTTGTGTTACAGCCTGAATTCAAAATGGATTTCACAGATTTTTTCCCTCACCCATCTACACACAATACCTCATAATGACAAAGTGAAAACATGTATTTAGAAATGTTTGATAATTTATTGAAAATGAAATACAGAAATGTCTCATTTACATAAGGATTCACACTCCTGAGTCAATACTTGTTAGAATCACATTTGGCAGCGATTACAGCTGTTAGTCTTTCTGGGTAACTCTCTAAGAGCTTTCGACACCTGGATTGTACAATATTTGCACATTATTCTTTTTTAAATTATTCAACCTCTGTCATTGCTAGACAGCAATTTTCAAGTCTTGCCAAAGATGTTCAAGACGATTTAAGTAAAAACTGTAACTAGGTCACTCAGGTACATTCAATGTCTTCTTGGTAAGCAACTCCAGTGTAGATTTGGCCTTGTGTTTTAGGTTATTGTCCTTCTGAAAGGTGAATTTGTCTCCCAGTGTCTGTTGGAAAGCAGACTGAACCAGGTTTTCCTCTAGGATTTTTCCTGTGCTTAGCTCTATTCCCTTTCTTTTTTATCCTAAAAAACTCCTGAGTCCTTGCCGATGACAAGCATATCTATAACATGATGCAGCCACCACCATGTTTGAAAATATGAAGAGAGGTACTCAGTAATGTGTTGTGTTGGATTTGCCACAAACATAACACTTTGTATTCAGGACGTAAAGTTAATTTGTTTTGTGGATTAGCTACAATGTTGTTGATCCATCCTCAGTTTTTTCCTATCATAGCCATAAAACTCAGCAACTGTTTTAAAGTCACCATTGGCCTCATGGTGAAATCCCTGAGCAGTTTCCTTGCTCTCCAAATCAAATCAAATCAAATGTTATTGGTCACATACACATATTTAGCAGATGTTATTGCGGGTGTACGGAATGCATGTGTTCCTAGCTCCAATAATGCAGTAATATCTAACAATTAACAACAATACACACAAATCTAAAAGTAAAATAAATATATAAATATTAGGACGAGCAATGTCGGAGTGGCATTGACTAAAATAGAGTAGAATAGAATACAGTATATACTGTACATATTAAATGAGTAAATAAGTATGTAAACATTATTAAAGTTACTAGTGTTCCGGCAACTGAGTTAGGACGCCTGTATCTTTGTAGTGACTGGGTGTATTGATACACCATCCAGAGTGTAATTAATAACTTCACCATGCTCAAAGGGATATTCAATGTGCTTTTTTTTCTCACCCATCTACCAATAGGTGCCCTTTACTGCGAGGCATTGGAGAACCTCTCTGGTCTTTTGTGGTTAAATCTGTGTTTGAAATTCACTGCTTGACTGGGGAACCTTACAGATAACTGTATGTGTGGGGTACAGAGATGAGGTAGTCATTCACAAATCATGTTAAACACTATTATTGCACACAGAGTGAGTCCATGCGACTTATTATGTGACTTGTTACTTTTAGGCTTGCCATGACAAAAGGGTTGAATCAAGGCATTTCAGCTTTTCATTTGAAATTCATTTGTAAAAAATTCGAAAAACATAATTCCACTTTTACATTATGGGGTATTGTGTGTAGGCTATTGATACAAAATCTCCATTTAATCCATTTTAAATTCAGGCTGTAACACAAAAAACAAAATGTGAAAAAAGTCAGAGTGTGAATACTTTCTGAAGGCTCTGTAATTTTCTATTGAAGTTTCTGCTTTGTTAATGTTATTGTTCAGAGCTCTCTTTCTTTATACGGTGAAATCATTTTTTTGTAGAGGCGTTCATGTGTACGAGAATTGTATATAAACCCACCCACTCCATTGCATGGCACTGCCAATGAACAGTTGACTGTTAATTTACAAAATTGAGATGGATCCTCATTTAGTATGAGTCCATTATAAGATTAACTATCACTATAAACTACAGTACCAGTCAAAAAGTTTGGACACACTTATTCATTCAAGGGTTTTTCTTTATTTGTACTATTTTCTACAATGTAGAATAATAGTGAACACATCAACACTATGAAATAACACATATGGAAGCATGTAGTAACCAAAAAAGTGTTAAACAAATAAAATATATTTTAAATTTGAGATTCTTCAAAGTAGCCACCTTTTGCCTTGATGACAGCTTTGCACACTCTTGGCATTCTCTCAACCAGCTTCATGAGGTAGTCACCTGGAATGCATTTCAATTAACAAGTGTGCCTTGTTAAAAGTAAAGTAGGAAAGGAAGACCCAGAGTTACCTCTGCTGCAGAGGATAAGTTCATTAGAGTTACCAGCCTCAGAAACTGAAGCTCAAATAAATGCTTCACAGAGTTCAAGTAACAGACACATCTCAACATCAACTGTTCAGAGGAGACTGTGTGAATCAGGCCTTCATGGTCGAATTGCTGCAAAGAAACCACTACTAAAGGACACCAAATAGAAGAAAAGACTTGCTTTGGCAAGAAAAACGTGCAATGGACATTAGACCGGTGGAAATCGTTCCTTTGGTCTGATGAGTCAAATTTGAGATTTATGGTTCCAACCGCAGTGTCTTTCTGAGACGCAGAAACCTACTCTGCATGTAGGAGGAGGTGTGATGGTGCTTTGCTGGTGACGCTGTCTGTGATTTATTTAGAATTCAAGAAAAACTTATTAACCAGCTTCCACAGCATTCTGCAGCGATATGCCATCCCATCTGGTTTGCACTTAGTGGGACTATCATTTGTTTTTCATCAGGACAATGACCCAACCCACCTCCAGGCTGTTTAACCTGATGAGGACAGGGGGTGCTATTTTCACTTTTGGGGAAAATCGTATGATATTTAAACGGCCTCGTAATCAATTCTTGCTCTTACAATATGCATATTATTATTACTATTGGATAGAAAACACTCTCTAGTTTCTAAAACCGTTTGAATTATTTCTCTAAGTGAAACAGAACTCTTTTTACAGACCATTTCCTATCCGGAAGTGAGATTTCCAAAAGCGAAGTCTCTCTTCAAGAGCTTGTCTATAAAAGGGCATGTCACTTATGACTGTAGAAACACGTCATACACCTTCCCCTGGGTGTCATGCGGAAGTGAGAGCAGAAATGACTTGATTATCTCGTTCAGGGATTGTATACAACCTCTTGGAGTGAGAAGTGCGCACTTTATTTTTTTTGGAAGGCGCGAAGTTGGATCTGGAGTCGCCTCCTGGAAAACCGTCGTTATAGGTGAATATGATCTCTGGCTTCGATTTTATTTGATACATGTCACAATATCATCCTAAAGTATGTTTTTTCAATATAGTTTAATTATATTATTGAAATGTATTCTGGACTTTAGACGTGATGCGACGCAAGAATTTTGTCAAGACGGAGAGGTTAGCACAGCACGGCCAGTGTGCTTGCTAATTCAAGAGGGAAATCGTTCGTTCTGGTTCCAAATAAAGACGGTTCTGAACAAAGGACCCCTTGGAGAACATTCTGATGGAAGATCAACAAAGATAAGGACCCAATTTGGGATACTATTTCATATATCTGTCGAACTGTGCTATCGCTAGCGTTTGACTAGAATCAATGCTGCTGTGTGTTAGCTATTGTAGTAAGCTAATATAACGATATATTGTGTTTTTTCGCTGTAAAACACTTCAAAAATCGGAAATATTGGCTGTATTCGCAAGATCTTTGTCTTTCATTAGCTATCCACCATATATTTTTCTGAAATGTTTTATGATGAGTAATTAGGTAGTTGACGTTGGTGTCTGTATTTACTCTGGCTACTCCCATGCGATTTCTGACTGTAGCTATGATGGTAGCTATGATGGTAGCAGTAATGTAAAACTGATTTATAGCTAAAATATGCACATTTTTTGAACAAAACATAGATTTATTGTGTAACATGTTATAGGACTGTCATCTGAGGTAGTTTTTTCTAGGTTATTTAGGTTGGTTCTAGGTTAGTTAGGTTGGCTTGTGCATGCTACCTGCATGCTACTGTTGCTGTGAAAAACTGTCTGTCTGTCTTTTGTATTTGGTGGTGAGCTAACATAAATATATGTGGTGTTTTCGCTGTTAAACATTTTAAAAATCGGAAATATTGGCTGTATTCGCAAGATCTTTGTCTTTCATTAGCTATCCACCATATATTTTTCTGAAATGTTTTATGATGAGTAATTAGGTAGTTGACGTTGGTGTCTGTATTTACTCTGGCTACTCCCATGCGATTTCTGACTGTAGCTATGATGGTAGCTATGATGGTAGCAGTAATGTAAAACTGATTTATAGCTAAAATATGCACATGTTTCGAACAAAACATAGATTTATTGTGTAACATGTTATAGGACTGTCATCTGAGGTAGTTTTTTCTAGGTTATTTAGGTTGGTTCTAGGTTAGTTAGGTTGGCTTGTGCATGCTACCTGCATGCTACCGTTGCTGTGAAAAACTGTCTGTCTGTCTTTTGTATTTGGTGGTGAGCTAACATAAGTATATGTGGTGTTTTCTCTGTAAAACATTTAAAAAATCGGACATGTTGGCTGAATTCACAAGATGTTTATCTTTCAAATGCTGTATTGGACTTGTTAATGTGTGAAAGTTAAATATTTCAAATTTTTTTTTTTTAATTTGCCGCTCTTCCTTTTCAGTGGAATGTGGGAGGAGCGGAACTCCTGGCCCAGACAGGTTAAGGGCTATTTAACCAAGAAGGAGAGTGATGGAGTGCTGCATCAGATGACCTGGCCTCCACAATCACCCGACCTCAACCCAATTGAGATGGTTTGGGATGAGATGGACCGCAGAGTGAAGGAAAAGGATCCAACAACATGTGGGAACTCCTTCAAGACTATTGGAAAAGCATTCCAGGTGAAGCTAGTTGAGAGAATGCCAAGAGTGTGCAAAGTTGTCATCAAGGCAAAGGGTGGCTACTTTGAAAAACCCTTGAATGAGTAGGTGTGTCTAAACTTTTGACTGGTAAAGTAGGTAACCCTCTAATAGGGACTTGTGATTTAACATTATGTTCCTGCTCCCACAGCAACAGTACAAAACAATCCTAGGGCTGAACACTCCTTGAACATGGTTTATTCAGAACCTTGCTTTTTGGCATTCAATGCCTCCATAATCAATACCAGCTTGATAGAAAAAACAGAAGAGTAATATCTATCAAAACCGAGTCAAAGTTTTTAAAAGTACAGACACACTAAAGTAGCCTACCTACATACGTACTACATATGGGACAATATGAGGACAATAAACGGGGAAAAACTCTTCATTTCATCACTCTATATCAGGGGTGGGCAATTCCAGTCCTCAAGAGGCCTGATTGGTGTTCCTAATAAAATACCAAATTGGTGTCACCGTTTTTTCCCCAGCTCCAGCTAACACAACTGAATCATGATCATGATTAAATCAGCTGTGTTTGCTAGGGATGGAGTGTTTTAGTGTGTGACACCAATCAGGCCCACAAGGACTGGAGTTGCCCACCCCTGCTCTACATACACTAAATGACCAAAAGTATGTGGACACCTGCTCTACATACACTAAATGACCAAAAGTATGTGGACCCCTGCTCTACATACACAAAATGACCAAAAGTATGTGGACACCTGCTCCACACACACTAAATGACCAAAAGTATGTGGACACCTGCTCTACATACACTAAATGACCAAAAGTATGTGGACACCTGCTCTACATACACTAAATGACCAAAAGTATGTGGACACCTGCTCTACATACACTAAATGACCAAAAGTATGTGGACACCTGCTCTACATACACTAAATGACCAAAAGTATGTGGACACCTGCTTTACATACACTAAATGACCAATTGGTCATTCACCAATTCACCTGCTCTTGAAAATTGTCATTCCAAAATCATGGGCATTAATATGGAGTTGGTCCCCCCCTTTGCTGTTATAACAGCCTCCACTCTTCTGGGAAGGTTTTCCACTAGATGTTGGTACATTGCTGCAGGGACTTGCTTCCATTCAGCCACAACAGCATTAGTGAGGTCGGGCACTGATGTTGGGCGATAAGGCTTGGCTCGCAGTCTGTGTTCCAATTCATCCCAAAGGTGTTTGATGGGGTTGAGGTCAGGGCAGGCCAGTCAAGTTAGGGCAGGTAGCATTCTCCTGGCATCCGCCAAACCCAGATTAGTCCGTCAGACTGCCAGATGGTGAAGCTTGATATATAGTGTACATTAACACCCATAACACTGTCCATATGGGGTTCACTGATATGGTGGATTCTGAGGCAACAGTGGGAAAAAATGTACATATCCCACTCAATTCAATAGGAAAAAAATGTACATATCCCACTCAATTCAATAGGAAAACATTTTACATATCCCACTCAATTCAATAGGAAAAAATTTACATATCCCACTCAATTCAATAGGAAAAAAATGTACATATCCCACTCAATTCAATAGGAAAAAATGAACATGATTCAAATAGTGTACGTGCTAGGTCACCCAAGGTCCCTCATCTCAAACATAAAACCCTTTTTTCCTCGACTCTGAGCTTTTGTTTTTGTATTAGCTGTAACCTGAGCTTGACAGAAAGGCTGTGAAAGCCTCAACTTTGGAGAGGAAGTTATGGGGGAAGTCGAAGCGTCACTGAAGGTTGAAGGAAGAGCCACAGAAACCGAACAAAGATACCGAACACTCCCCGAAGGTCACAGATTTTCATACCATGATTCATATCGCCCATAAAGAACCAATACTATTGTGAATAATATTAGTTTTAGCGTTGTGAAATAAAATAAAAACTTGGCAAGGATTTAAGGGACTGGGTTCTAATAATATAATTATATGGGTTAGCCGTAGTCGCACTTGTGGTCTGGTTTTCCGAGGGAGGATAGTGATCATCGTGGGCCTGTTTTGCTTTTGAATCCGAGACTCTGCTGCTTTGTGAAGCCGCCACATAATAGCTTTCCTGTCAGAAGGTTGTCTGTTGCCATTAATTAGCTTTTCTCCATAACGTTCTCCGAGGTTCCGTCTGTGGTATTATGCTGCCGTACCAATGTAAGAGATTACTAACTCAACCGTGTCTCCCATGAAGTAGTGTCTTTTCATTGGAAAATGTTCTTGCATTTTGAAGAATGTTAAGAGACGAGAACACTGCGGAAACTAGAAGAAGGAAGGGTTCTCCAACCTGGGCTTTCAGACACTGGGCCTTCAAAATACGCAATGGTGCCATTCTGAAGAAACTAGCCCCAGACTTACTTCTGTGAAAAAGACCGAGGTGGGGATGTAAGAAGGAGGGGTGGGGGCGGGGGGGGGCATTGTTAGCGCCCCCCATCAGTCACCTCGGGTTCCTACAGCTGGAGACCACATTCCAAAGATCTTTAAGAAAAAGAGGGAGAAAAGAAAACAGGTTACAAAGGACTCCCGGCAGATACAGTCAGCCCCCCCCCCCCCCCCACACTGGATGTTCCTTTTCACTGTATACACACCACAATGGGTATGTCTTTGAGAGTGTTCTTCTCTATCTGAAACTAAGGATCCATTTACTATACGTCTTGTGGAGACAGAGGCAGAAGACGAAAGAGAAGGAGAAAAAAGCAAGAGAGAGAGAGAAAGAGAGAGAGGCCATGCCTGGGGTGCAGATGTCCATTGTAAACAGGATAGGGAGCTGCCTTCTGAGAGGGGGACGTCACTCAAGGGGCGACCAATGATCCCTGTATATCTCCTTGCATATACAGTGCATTCGCAAAGTATTCAGACCCCATCCTTTTTCCACATTTTGGGACATTACAGCCTTATTCTAAAATGTATTATATTACTTTTTCCCCTTCATCAATCTACAAACAATACCCCATAACGACAAATAAAAAAATTGAAATTTTTGCAAATGTATAAAAAAAAATATATATAAATACCTTATTTACTTATGTATTCAGACCTTTTGCTATGAGACTTGAAATTGAGCTCAGCTGCATCCTGTTTACATTGATCATGTAAACATGATCAATGTAAACAGGGGCTCCCGAGTTGCACAGCAGTCTAAGGCACTGCATCACTACAGACACCCTGGTTCGATTCCAGGCTGTATCACAACCGGCCGTGATTGGTAGTCCCATAGGGCGGCGCACAATTGGCCCAGAATCGTCCGGGGTAGGCCGTCCTTGTAAATAAGAATTTGTTCTTAACTGACTTGCCTAGTTAAATTAAAATATATATATTTTTTAATCATCCTTGAGATGTTTCTTCAACTTTATTGGAGTCCACCTGTTGTAAATTCAATTGGTTGGACACGATTTGGAAAGGCACACACCTGTCTATATAAGGTCCCACAGTTGACAGTGCATGTCAAAGCAAAAACCAAGCCATGAGGTCAAATGAGTTGTCAGTAGAGCTCCGACACAGGATTTTGTCCATACCTGTCTGTACCTTTTAAATCCATATACAAAATTATTACTCAGTTTATTTGGGCCGGTAAAACGTAATTCCCCATTTGGAGCATCTGACTATCTGAGTCAACAAAAGGTAGGACTGCAGAATCCAATACTAAAAGTAAATGGAGTCAGATTCAAATGAAAAATGAAAAGTTTTTTTCCTTTCCTATCTACAGCGCATTCGGAAAGTATTCAGACCCCTTGACTTTTTCCACATTTTGTTACGTTACATCCTTATTCTAAAATGGATTAAATCATTTTCAAAAAAATTCTATTCCATGTGAGAAATTGCCAAGAATCTGAAGATCTCGTACAAAGCTGTGTACTACTCCCTTCACAGAACAGCGCAAACTGGCTCTAACCAGAATAGCAAGAGGAGTGGAAGGCCCCGGTGCACAACTGAGCAAGAGGACAAGTTTGAGAAACAGTTTGAGTTTAGTTTGAGAAACAGACGCCTCACAAGTCGTCAACTGGCAGCGTCATTAAATAGTACACTCAAAACACCAGTCTCAACGTCAACAGTGAAGAGGCGACTCCGGGATGTTGACCTTCTAGGCAGAGTTCCTCTGTCCAGTGTCTGTGTTCTTTTGCCCATCTTCATCTTTTCTTTTTATTGGCCAGTCTGAGATATGGCTTTTTCTTTGCAACTCTGCCTAGAAGGCGGTCTAAGGCACTGCATCGCAGTGCTAGCTGTGCAACTAGAGATCCTGGTTCGAGACCAGGCTCTGTCGCAGCCGGCCGCGCCTGGGAGACCCATGGGACGGCGCACAATTGGCCCAGCATCGCCCGGGTTAGGGGAGGGTTTGGCCGGCAGGGATGTTCTTGTCCCATTGCGCACTAGTGACTCCTGTGGCAGGCCGGGCGCAATGCACGCTGACACGGTCGCCAGGTGTACGGTGATTCCTCCAAAACATTGGTACACCTGGCTTCCGTGTTAAGCGGGCATTGTCTCAAGAAGCAGAGCGGCTTGGCTGGGTTGTGTTTTGGAGGATGCAAGGCTTTCGACCTTCGCCTCTCCCGAGTCCGTATGGGAGTTACAGCGATGGGACAAGACCGTAACTACTAATTGGATACCACGAAATTGGGGAGAAAAAGGGGGTAAAACAAAAAGTCTTGAGGACTTCCACAGGCTTCAAGCTTCCTTTTTAAGAGGCATTTTCTCAGCTATCAGGTATGATTGAAGAACGAAGCAGGTGTTAAACATGGTCTTTGCTACAGAAAGCAGCAGTTGACTAGTCCATTGACAACATTTAAATCAGCTGTCCTTTATCAATATCTTCGGAAATACCATAAGTATCATTAGCTTAAAACAATTCAATCTGTTTTTTTTTATCATGTTTTTGGACCAGGGTGAGGCTCTCTCTCCACTAGGATTCACCCTCTTCATCAAAAGTTTTCATAATTTATCTGCAGATAATCTCCCAAAAGCCTACCACTATGCAAATTAGAGAGCCAAATGAATGGCTCTTTTATGGATGCGATTTGGCTGGCTACTGAAGAGTCACTCTAACGTCATTGTCTGGCAAGTCCCGATGTACTTCCTTCACTTGTCCCGATGTGATACGATGGACATATACCTACGTTGTGTGATTTATGAATGGATATATGAGTTGGACTTTCTCCAGTCAGTTTGACACCATTTATAAACTAGTCGAGCTTGCTGTTCTCCAGTCAGTTTGACACCATTTATAAACTAGTCAATCTTGCTGTTCTCCAGTCAGTTTGACACCATTTATAAACTAGTCCAGCTTGCTGTTCTCCAGTCAGTTTGACACCATTTATAAACTAGTCCAGCTTGCTGTTCTCCAGTCAGTTTGACACCATTTATAAACTAGTCCAGCTTGCTGTTCTCCAGTCAGTTTGACACCATTTATAAACTAGTCCAGCTTGCTGTTCTCCAGTCAGTTTGACACCATTTATAAACTAGTCCAGCTTGCTGTTCTCCAGTCAGTTTGACACCATTTATAAACTAGTCCAGCTTGCTGTTCTCCAGTCAGTTTGACACCATTTATAAACTAGTCCAGCTTGCTGTTCTCCAGTCAGTTTGACACCATTTATAAACTAGTCCAGCTTGCTGTTCTCCAGTCAGTTTGACACCATTTATAAACTAGTCAATCTTGCTGTTCTCCAGTCAGTTTGACACCATTTATAAACTAGTCCAGCTTGCTGTTCTCCAGTCAAATCACAGTCAGCCTATGCGCCAGCACTTCGTGGTTGCATATGAAACACGCAAAATAAAATAAATGAATGTGCCAGAAAACAAAAAGGCTAAGTGTATTTCGACTCATCGTTACCACATTATATGGGACATGCAAATTGCCTCACATAGACGATGAAGGAGCATCATGCTCTCTCTCTCCGTGTGAAGAAATCTGACTGCAACCACAACACACCCAACACACACACCCAGGTATGGCGAGGCGGGACAGAACGCAGACTGTCAAACCACATTGTTTTTCATCGCTCACAGGAGCTACAGTGTATTGTTCATTTGAGCGGGAAAGGGCTTTTATTGTATAAAAGAAGCCTGTTTAGCCGACAGCCAGGGCCGGTGTAAAACACAAAGCCCAGATTTATAAATTACATGACCAAAAGTATGTGGACACATTCAGCCACAAGAGCATTAGTGAGGTTGGGCATTGCGCATGGTGATCTTAGGCTTGTGTGCGGCTGCTCGGCCATGGAAACCCATTTCATGAAGCTCCCAACTAACAGTTATTGTGCTGATGTTGCTTCCAGAGACAATTTGGAACTCGGTAGTGAGTGTTGTAACCGAGAACAGACGATTTTTACGAACTACGCACTCCAGCACACGGCTCAGCTGTTGATGCTCCTAGACGTTTCCAGCTCACAATAACAGCACTTACAGTTGACCGGGACAGCTCTAGCAGGGCAGACATTTGACTTGTTGGAAAGGTGGCATCCTATGACAGTGCCATGTTCAAAGTCACTGAGCTCTTCAGTAAGGCCATTCTAGTGCCAATGTTTGTCTATGGAGATTGCGTGGCTGCGTGCTCAATTTTATACCTGTCAGCAATGGGTGTGGCTGAAATAGACAAATACAGTAATGTGAAGGGGTGTCCACATACTTTTGTATATATAGTGTATTTATATCTGAGAAGTGGGGAAAAATTTTTTCAGCCTCTACTTCTCCTTCCTTTACTGATTTACACACACACACACACACACACACACACACACACACACACACACACACACACACACACACACACACACACACACACACACACACACACACACACACACACACACACACACACACACACAGCTTTATTTGTCTGAGTGATTCGGCGGGGTTAGCTAGGTCCCCTTGCGGTGCTATACAATCCTACCTCAATATGTTTGGCTGTGCGGTGTCTTTAGCTCCCTCCCTGCATTACGTCACACCAGAGCTATTCCAGCAGAGCTGGGGGATTAGGGAATGAAGAGAGTGAAACTCCAGAGTGCATCCCCTCTCGCCCCCAGCTGGTTTCAGTTCGCCCGCCCCCCCCCCAGCGCACCTGCTTTTAGTTATTATCCCTCACCGCCGAAGCGAACTGGGCCTAGCTTTTCAGACTTCAGGACCTATTCAGTAGGTGGAAAAATAGCCCGTTTTTCTTCACCGGTATTGTTCATTTATTCTCCTGGCTGGTGCATAGAGAGAGGTGGGAGCCATTGTGTTTTGTTATGAATCAGCCTGTGGAGGAGGAGGAGGGTGTGTGTCTGTGTGTGGTTGCCTCTTGCTACTGTAAATCAACTCAGTGAAAGGGAGAGACCACCTGCAGAAGCAACAGCCCCATCTGAGCAACGCAGAAATGTGGGGAGGGGGGTGGGTTGAAAGTACGGGGTCAATATTGAAAATGACAGATTCAGTAAATAAACACGTTGCTCTGGTAGTGGAGGGTGTAATATATACAGCACAAACATTTATAGTTGGAGCAAAATGATCCTGAAACTCTTGAAAATGCCAGTATGCCAAGTTAACACTTTCAAAAAAAAACTCTCAATACATTCTATCATCTATATAAAAAACAAAACACTTCTCAAACACCCTTTGCCTTAGTTCAAGAAAACAAGTTAAACCTCACCTGCCACCAACTCTGAACAGTAATGCATTAAGCTGTACTGTATGGAATGGAATTCACAGTGGGAATAATTACGAGCCAGTGCTGCTGACGGCAGTGAGAGAGTGACTGTCGTATTTGATGGAGCGGCAGCCAGGCTCTCAGTCCATTAAAACAGCACAGCAGCTGTACAGAAGAACATGAATTCTCCCAGCAGTGGCAGCTTGGAGGCCGGGCGGGTAGACGGTTAGCCCCCAGTGGTCACACTTGATTTATTTGATGTTAATTATGTCTCACGTGTCTGGGGCTACACTACCTGAGTTCCAGACTTTACCCTTCAATTGTTTGTCGTAGTTCTCTGCTTAAAGTCATAATATGGTTGGTGATGAGTTCACCATGTAAGGGAAATAAACTTTCTTTGGCAATGACTCGCGCTGTGAACAGACGCACCTTGACCGTTTCAATATACAGAATGACTCCAGATATAATCTGTGTGCTGTAGCCTTTCTTCATCTGCAAGGATCCCTGAGGCAATAGGAACATGTCCGTTTATCAGATGTTTATAACTCTGTGTTCTTTCTAGGACAATAACGTTGTGCTTTATGTGCACCTTAGCGAATGCACGTCACATTTTGAGAAACAGATTAGCAACCAATATCAGATGTTTCATTTGAGTCAGAAGTTTCTCACAGGAAAAAAAAAATTAGCAAATCTAAAAGCCTTTACCTTGTATTATTTCTAAACTCCTGAGAAGTCTGTATGATTTTGTCTGTATGATTTACACTGAAAAGAGTCAAAACAAAAACCTTGAACACCGTAGACCTCTGGGTCTGTTGGATAACGGAACGAACACCCACGTCTATGACAGATTCATACACTTCAGGACCTACCGTAGAGAAACGCAGTGTTTCCCTTGTGGAGGGAGTTAAGAATGGTGCATAGAAATGCCAGGTGTCCACAAGGAAGAACACAAAAAAAGTAGCTAATATGACAGGATTTTAAGCTCTCCCATCCAATACATTGTAGGAAAGTACGCAGCAAAAAAAAACAAAGGCCAATGGGGCTGTTCAAATGAGTTGAATCACAGAACATTTATTTGGCATAAAGACTAATTAGACAGTGAAGCCACATCAATTATTCCATAAGTTCCAAAAGTTCCCGGTGTCAATCAAACAAGTTAGTCGGTATGAAGTCACTCCTTTTGTAACAGTGTTCTTTCAGTGCGGTCCTTTCTTCAGCAGAGAGAGAGAGAGAGAGAGAGAGAAGGACAAGGTTTTCCAAATTAATTGGAACAATGATTAAGAAGGAGCCCTCTCACTTGACTGGCCTTAGACAATGAACCTACATAGGAGCCAGTGGAAAAATTTACACTTGAATTAGATCCGGAAGAATAGACAGGATAAAAGAGGAAACGGCTATCTGTGTGGGGTCTACATGGAGGTCGTTTGCTAGCACGTTGTTGTTGACAGGAGTGATATGAAGGACTCGGACATCTCAGAATATTGATTTGGGTGAGAGTTGAATGCATTCTCAGTAAATGTTTTTTTTTATTTTTTCCCCCCCGTCATGCAAATAGTGAACAGGCTGTCTTTCAATGCACTTCTACTGCTCTCCTTGGTCAAGTCCATTTTTAAGTGGCATAAAAAGGCAATTGTTCAAAGTGCATGGGGTTTTCTGTTGTTTTAAATCAATCAGTCATGGTATTTCGATTCAGTGATTTGTCCCGAATGAACAGGCCCACCTTGGCTTGACATCAGGAACAGATAGTCCATCCGAAAAACATCTACCATGAAATGGTACGGCTGTATCCTTGAGATCTAAGGTTATCGGTGTTTGTAGTTATGTCAATGGATACGCGCATGGGAAGTTGTGTGTTTCTCAATATAGAACACTGTACTGAAAGTTCGCAACCTGGCAACTCCTAATTACCATAGCTACTCAAATCATCTCCAGCTTCTCCGTTCTCTTGTTGTCGTGGAGACACACACTCAGTCAACTTAACTTGGAAATTAAAGGTATACAAAGAGGGTACTCACTGCTGGGTTTCTGAGTAAATCAATGGACGTGATGAATGAAGCAATTTCACACCGCATTCTTTTGGAGGGGAAAGCGTAAGTAAAAAAAAAAATTATCTCTCAAAAGAACCACTCGTAATTGAGTTCGTGTTGACTAGCCTGGACACGAAGATAACTGTGAGCACAAACAAAAAGTATCATAATATCTGGTTTAAAATCACATGTTTAAGATCAGTGGGAATGTGTATTTCATTGATACAAGTCGTTATTTGATCGAGCTAGTTAATTGGTGCATTCCACTGGGAAAGAGAATAAGGAGACCCAAACCAGAAAGGGCCATGTATCTCAACTATACTAAAAAGAGTAATAAATCATATGTCTGAATAATCAATAAATCATTGTAGTCAACGCTGGCGGAAAATATCCCTTAACATCAATCAAAGAAGCACTGGTCTGGTACCCAAATGGCACAGGTCTCAAAGGATGAGCAGGTGATGGAACGCAGCAGAGAGAGAGACAGCAAAGAGAGGTGGGCGGAACCAAAGGTTGGAGGGAGGAGAGGAGGGAGTTGGAGAAATGAAAATGTATTTGTGTATTAGTGTCAAATCTGCTGGGAGAGAGTGCACAAAAGGTCCTCCTCAACCTCCATTGGTAGGCTAATTGAGTTAATGACCTAATCCAGTTCCCCTAGCCATCTGTCCCTACAGTACATGGTTCCACTAAGTGGCTGCAGGTGAGTGTGCTGCAATTACCTTTCTGCGCCATTTTGAAACACCGCCGATACAGCAGGAAGAGTGGGTGGAAAAACATGCCGCACGCGGTGCAACTAATTGTACCATTACACAAAATGGTGAGTGCATAAAGGATAATCAGATGGCTTTGTTGGATCTTTGCCGGAAAATAACATGCTGCAGAAATACTGTTTGTCTGTTTCAGCTGCTGCTGTGTCTAAAGGATCAAATGATGTCAAAACAAGTCCATTTGCATGCGCACACAGATGTAAAGCACAATACAGTTGTTTTGCTGAAAAGTTTCCACGCGGCGAGCTATTGGGAAAACTATTATCGCAATGTGTGTGCAACTGCACATTCAATTTCTTCTCAAATCACGTATCAACGTGTGATATTTATCCACCCGATTCAAATTCATTGTGTGTGAGTGTGGTACATGCCTGTTCTCAGAGTTCTTGTCCTGTCTATCAGTGGGTGCTGTGTTGAACAGCTTCTTTACGTATCTCTGTGAATTAGAATATCATAGACATGAACCATCTAAATCACTATCAACGTACATACTGTAGGTATACAGACAACTACACTTACATACTGTAGGTATACAGACAACTACACTCACATACTGTAGGTATACAGACAACTACACTTACATACTGTAGGTATACAGACAAATACACTTACATACTGTAGGTATGCAGACAACTACACTTGGTCATGTAAAAAAAACTGTGGTTAATACGTATCTACCCCCCAAAATGGACAGCTCAGATGATGTAAAACCAGTCACTTTTTCCAATTCATCCATCAGCTGATAGGTTATGAAGTCAGTAGGAGGAGGGCCCAAAAGTAGATCTTGGAATTTGGCTTGGCCTTCTTCCACCCTCTGATTGGCTGGGAAATGAGAGGAGCAGGGTGTGATTGGGTGATAGACATTTTCTGTGATAAAAGCAGACTAAGGTGGAAACCGTAAGACACACATAGTGTAAACCAAATTATAAACTGTGTGGTTTGAGCCCTAAATGCTGATTGGCTGACAGCTGTGGTATATCAGACCGTATACCATGGGTATGACAAAACATTTATTTTTACTACTCTAATTACGTTGGTAACCAGTTTATAATAGCAGTAAGGTACCTCGGAGGTTTGTGGTATATAACCAATATACCACGGCTAAGGGCTGTATCCAGGTACTCCGCGATGCGTCGTACGTAAGAACAGCACTTAGCCGTGGTATATTGGCAATATACCACACCCCCTCGTGCCGTATTGCTTAATGAATACACAACTCTTAACCCGTAATGGCATTATACATAATTTTTTATAATCATTATTTTCATTTTCTACTTTATTATAATTAATTGTAACTTTAACAGTTGAAGTGAAACTGTAGAGTAGACGTCTGCCTTATACTTTGCGTCACTGAGGCTGTTATATCTTTCCCCTCATTTTTTGTTGTTGTTGGTACTGCGTCTCCCTGGAAACCACGGGCCATGGTGATGCTCCGTAAGGCATCATTTAAAGAAGCCTTAAGTGGATGAGAGCAGTGCTCAGGAAGCGCTTTCTCTGGTCGAGAGGCTCATTTACTTAATGCACCCGATGCGGAAATAGTGCTGACTTCAGCTAGGCAGCTCACTGGGAGTGGTGGAAGAGTGGTTCCACTGGCACAGTACAATAAGGCACAAGAGCGCAGAGGGACACAAACAGGTCATTGGCGCAACTTGGCACTGTTTTGAAGGAAAGGGATAACAAGAAAATACAAAAACTGAATAGATACCATTTCACAGACAAAAATAAACTTGTGGAAATTGTAGTCCGGCAACTCGAAGATGTTCGTCCATTGAGACCATTATAGTGATTCAACACTGTCATGACCCTGTGAATGTTACATGGGTGGGGATAACGCAAAAACAGTGACTGCATCTCCAGATATAGAACACTTGCTTTGTCTTCAGCAGGTGACATCGAGTGAGCCTACCTTGATATCTTTACACAATGCTAGCCCACATCTACACCAACTGATGACTTCCTGGACAGGGAATGAGATGCCTCGTGCCCAGTCTTCTCTCCCGACGTAGAAGACCCAGACAGGCTGAGGCATGGAGGACCATGGATCCAGAGGAGAGGATGCTACCAGGGAGACAGGAAGCAGGAAATGGGGGCTCATATCCCTTGACCCGCTGTGTGGCTTTTAATTAAGAGGATTAGGAGAGGAACGGCTGGATAAAGGTTAGCACTCTTCCTTCTGGGACCCGGCAACAGCATCTCTCCCTCTTCCCCAAACTGGCATGCTGAGGTAGCTAGGATGGTTTGGCCTCCCGACACTGCACAGCCAGCAGCTAATTAGCACACTCTCTACCATCACCCCCACCCCCTTTCGACTGATGAGTCAGAGCTCACCTCCTAGTCACCCCGAGAAGAGACACAGGTGTGGAGTAAACATGAGGGGAGGGACTGAGTGGAGAGGCAGAGAGAGAAAGGGAGCGGGGGTGAGGAGAGAGAGGGGTGAGAGGAAACTGAGTGGAGAGACAGAGAGAGAAAGGGAGCGGGGGTGAGGAGAGAGAGGGGAGAGAGGAGACTGAGGGGAGAGGCAGAGAGAGAAAGGGAGCGGGGGTGAGGAGAGAGAGGGGAGAGAGGAGACTGAGGGGAGTTACAGAGAGAGAAAGGGATCGGGAGTGAGGACAGATGGGGAGAGATGAGACTGAGGGGTGATGTAGAGAGAGAAAGGGGTTGAGAAGGAGAGAGAGGGGGAGAGAGGAGACTGAGGGGAGTTACAGAGAGAGAAAGGGATCGGGAGTGAGGACAGATGGGGAGAGATGAGACTGAGGGGTGATGTAGAGAGAGAAAGGGGTTGAGAAGGAGAGAGGGGGGGAGAGAGGAGACTGAGAGGAGAGGCAGAGAGAGAAAGGGAGCGAGAGTGAGGAGAGACATGGACAAAGAAGACTGAGCGGAGTGACAGAGAGAGAAAAGGGTAGAGAAGGAGAGAGGGGTAGAGAGGAGACTGAGGGGAGATGTATAGATAGAGACAAATGGAGGGAGAGAGAAAGGGGGTAAAGAATCAAGGATTAAAGGTATGGGGAGAGGGTTGAAGCTCATTGACTGCATTTCTACACAATTAAAAAATTCTAAAGTGCTGCATTGAACAAAAAATATAAACGCAACATGTAAAGTGTTGGTCCCTTGTTTCATGAGCTGAAATAGTATGTTTGCAGAGGAAATAGATGCATAATACACGCTATCAAGTCAAAACAAGGAGGACTTCAAATGTCGACATTCACAGGCGTCGCGTGAGTCTTAAGTTTTAGGAAGCTCTTTTTTTCACCATAAAATGTTGCCTTATTAATAAAGGACTGCATGCATCTATCATTCCATGTACAGACTCATATATAAGATAGGCTACCATTCCTAATGTGACGAGTAGATTGCATAGTCATAATTTAGGCTAATAATATAACCCAATCACTGTTTGCAAAACATACATTTCTGAAGAAAGCGTGCCTAAGTGCGTAGAGACATATCAGGCACAGAGACGTTTCCTCTCCTTTCTTTACACTGGAAAAATGTGGCCTTTTAAGAAACTCATTTCAATTCTACTACAGTTTATATGACTGAGACAAGAAACATATTTTTATATATATGAAACAAATAAGTAGCCTACTCTGCTGGCACTGACAAACAGATCTGTAAAAATGACCTTGAATGAAACCTTCTACAAAAAGGGGAGACACAAATTGTACAATATGACGTCCATCTAGTCTGGAGGAGGGAATTATTGTCCCCCCCAAAAAAACATTCCAGCGGTACTGATCTAATGATAAAGACAGTGAACTGGGATGCTCTCCGTTGGTGCTAATAAGATCACCGGGATGCTCTCCGTTGGTGCTAATAAGATCACCGGGATGCGCTCTGCTGGTGCTAATAAGATCACCGGGATGCTCTCCGTTGGTGCTAATAAGATCACCGGGATGCTCTCCGTTGGTGCTAATAAGATCACCGGGATGCTCTCCGTTGGTGCTAATAAGATCAACGGGATGCTCTCCGTTGGTGCTAATAAGATACGCCACTGTTCGCTCAACTGGGTGTTGACAATTAGAGACAGATTAGTCTTATCTTTGTCTTCTCTTTCCAGCAGTAGCCATTTGCTTTCTAAACTATGTTTTTCCTACGATTGTATTTGGAAATATTGTGATATGCCCAGGCCTATTTAACTGCTTCTCACTGACCACTGCAACTCAACAAATCAGTTATTTGGTAGGCCATTTACGGCGCATACTGTCCAAATTACACGGTTAAAACAATCCAGAGCTGATTTTTTAAAGAAGCTAATGATCCTTTGGAACCAAATCATGCTCCCGAGACTAGTATTTTTGAATGATTGTATTCATTTCTTTATAAGCACAAGTAATTATATAGCAAATTCTGGCCAATTTAAATGAATTCACTTTTGGGGAATCTTATCTTCCCGTAGCCTATTGGACACGCCGCCTATGATGACATCAATGTGAATGTAACCGATGCATAAAACAGCTGGCCGCAAGGCTTACAGGGCCGAGTGCAAATTCTGACATCAAATTCAAAGCAATCAGCGCACTGCCTAAACGACTGACCGGCACGTCTCTGCTCGCTGATGAGAAAAAGGCCTGCAGGTTGGCAGCTTCTAAAGCCAGCCATCCAATACACTAAACAGACCGGATTGTAATGATTTTAGTCTACTTTTTTAAAGCTTTGAGCTAGGGTATGGCGACTACCCTGTCATACCCAACTGATGCCCCTGGGACTAAGTAAATATCAGAAACATTTGTGATGAAGGCTAGAAAAGTAGGCGAGAGGGAGAGAGAATAGAGTTGGGCACTATCCAGATATCCATACCTTCGTACCATACCTGTGCCATGCGCGGGTATACAGTATTATCGGCGGTGCACAGAAGGGGCGCTATTTTTCCCAAATGTAAAACAAAAAGCTACAAAATGTCAGTTAAACAGAATACTAACAAAAATCAATCAAGTACTAAGGATGCAAACATGAGCTATGAGGACAGACAACCTCGCTCAGAGTTATCTTACACCACTACTGCTGCGTGCACAAAACAAATATTAGACAGCAGGGATCTTAATCTAGGAGGGGATTGTCTCTGCTGTTACCATCTTGGAAGCGAGACACATTTATTAAGTTAGCAAAACGTAGTTGGAGTAGGTCATTTGTCAGATCTTAGATAGTTAACTTAACAGTTATAAGATATATAACTGGCAACATTGGTAGTAAATTTCATCACCTCACAAAGTTCCTATTTTACTCTTTATGCTTCTTTGTAAACAAACATACTGTACCTGACTGACTCAATCAGCTGTTTTGGGGAACTACCGGTGAGCTTCATAAGAAGGCACTCTGCTTTATCTGTTAACCTAGTGTACAAGTAAAAAATTAAACTGCTTGTATTTATTCAAAACTTACAAATATTCTAATTTAATAAAAAAAATAAAAAATGTTAACACTATTGACTTATTGAAAATCATACCGTGGGTATTTCAAAATAACTGGGTATACGATATATGATATACTGCCTTTACCATGAGAGAATGTAATGACAAGTTTACAGAAGCACCACAATGGAGTACATTAGCCTGTAAAAAAAAAACCATACTGTTCAGACCTCAAACTGTATCGCATCAGCTTTCATTATACCCCATTTCAAGGCCTAGTCATCTCATAAGAGGGGACCCTTCTCCCCAGAGAAAATGTTTTGGCTTTACCAACCTAGCAACCGGATTGAATGATTTGAAATAAGGTTTACAGTTCACAATTATTACATCTACGTGTCAGCCACTCTGAATATAACCAACCTGTCACACCCTGGCCATAGAGAGGCTTTTATTCTCTATTTTGGATAGGCCAGGGTGTGACTAGGGTGGGCATTCTAGTTTCTTTATTGCTATGTTTTCTATTTCTTTGTGTTTGGCCGGGTGTGGTTCTCAATCAGAGGCAGCTGTCTATCGTTGTCTCTGATTGAGAATCATACTAAGGTAGCCTTTTTCCCACCTGGGTTTGTGGGTAGTTGTTTTCTGTTTAGTTTAGTTACCTTAAAGAACTGTTCGTTTGTCTCTTTGTTATTTTTGTTCAAGTGTTCTAATTTATAAAAATATTATGAACACGTACCACGCTGCGCTTTGGTCCACTCCTTCTTCATCAGACGAGCGTGACAGAACTACCCACCACAAGCGGACCAAGCAGCGTGGTAAGGAGGAGCAGCGGGTTCAGGATTCTTGGACTTGGGAGGAAATCCTGGACGGGAAAGGACCCTGGGGGCAGGCTGGGGAATATCGCCGTCCGAAAGAGGAACTGGAAGCAGCTAAAGCTGAGAGGCGGCGATATGAGGCAAGTCAGCGAAGCAGGCACGAGAGGCACCCCAAAACATTTTTTTGGGGGGGCACACGGGGAGATTGGCGGTGGCAGGCTATAGACCTGAGCCAACTCCCTGGGTTTACCGCGGGGAGCGAGTGAGCGGGCAGGCACCGTGTTATGCGGTAAAGCGCACGGTATCTCCGGTGCGCATGCACAGCCCGGTGCGCTCGGAGCCAGCTCTTCGTAAGTACCACGCTAGAGTGGACATCCAGCCAGGGCAGGCTGTGGCATCTCAGCGCGCTTGGTCTCCGGTACGCCGTTTCGGCCCAGGGTACCCTGCGCCGGCTCTGCGCACTGTGTCGCCGGTGCGCTGTGACTGCTCAGTGCGTCCTATGCCTGCGCTCCGCCCGTGCCGGGCTAAAGTGGGCATTCAGCCAAGAGGAGAGGTGCAAGTGGTAAGCACCAGATCTCCAGTGCTCCCCCACAGCCTGGTTCGACCTGTGCCTGCGCTCTGGAGGTGCCGAGCTAAAGTGGGCATTCAGCCGGGAAGAGTGGTGCCAGGGATTCGCACCAGATCTCCAGTGCTCCCCCACAGCCCGGTCCATCCAGTGCCTCCTCCAAGGACCAGGCCTCCAGTAGGTCTCCACAGTCTGGTCCATCCAGTGCCTCCTCCAAGGACCAGGCCTCCAGTAGGTCTCCCCAGCCTGGTCCATCCAGTGCCTCCTCCAAGGACCAGGCCTCCAGCGACGGTGTCCGGTCCGGAGCCTCCAGCGACGGCCTCCGGTCCGGAGCCTCCAACGACGGCCTCCAGTCCGGGGCCTCCAGCGACGTTCTCCAGTCCGGGGCCTCCAGCGACGTTCTCCAGTCCGGAGCCTCCAACAACGGCCTCCAGTCCGGAGCCTCCAACAACGGCCTCCAGTCCGGAGCCTCCAACAACGGCCTCCAGTCCGGAGCCTCCAACAACGGCCTCCAGTCCGGAGCCTCCAACAACGGCCTCCAGTCCGGAGCCTCCAACAACGGCCTCCAGTCCGGAGCCTCCAACAACGTTCTCCAGTCCGGAGCCTCCAGCGACAGTCTCCAGTCCGGAGCCTCCAGCGACGGTTTCCAGTCCGGGGCCTCCAGCGACGGTCTCCAGTCTGGGGCCCGCAACGAGGGTGCACAGTCCGAGGCCCGCAACGAGGATGCCCAGTCCGGGGCCCGCTACGAGGGTAAAGGAAGCCCACCCGGACCCTCCCCTTTAGAGTCAGGTTTTGCGACCGGAGTCCGCACCTTTGGGAGGGGGTACTATCACGCCCTGGCCATAGAGAGTATTATATTCTCTATTTTGGTTAGGCCAGGGTGTGACTAGGGTGGGCATTCTAGTTTCTTTATCTCTGTGTTTTCTATTTCTTTGTGTTTGGCCGGGTGTGGTTCTCAATCAGAGGCAGCTGTCTATCGTTCTCTCTGATTGAGAATCATACTTAGGTAGCCTTTTTCCCACCTGGGTATGTGGGTAGTTGTTTTCTGTTTAGTTTGGTTACCTTACAGAACTGTTCGTTTGTCTCTTTGTTATTTTTGTTCAAGTGTTCTAAAATATTATGAACACGTACAACGCTGCGCTTTGGTCCACTCCTTCTTCATCAGACGAGCGTGACACAGCCCATTTAGGCAGATTTAGCTGCGAAAATACAAATGAAATACAGAATTCTCACCCATCACCAATTTGCAAGTTGTCATGCTCATTGACGTCTGAAATACAACACATCCTCATCACCCTCATCTCAAGATTTCCTTCAACAAATACTGGGGAAGATGATTTGAAGAGAACATGGCTTCAGTGTTTTTATTTTTTATTTTACTAGGCAACCACTAGGCTACCCTGCCGCCCCTACACTCTAACCACTAGGCTACCCTGCCACCCCTACACTCTAACCACTAGGCTACCCTGCCGCCCCTACACTCTAACCACTAGGCTACCCTGCCGCCCCTACACTCTAACCACTAGGCTACCTGCTGCCCCTACACTCTAACCACTAGGCCACCCTGCCGCCCCTACACTCTAACCACTAGGTTACCCTGCCGCCCCTACACTCTAACCACGAGGCCACCCTGCCGCCCCTACACTCTAACGACTAGGCTACCTGCCGCCCCTACACTCTAACGACTAGGCTACCTGCCGTCCCTACACTCTAACCACTAGGCTACCTGCCGCCTCTACACTCTAACCACTAGGCCACCTGCCGCCCCTACACTCTAACCACTAGGCTACCCTGCCGCCCCTACACTCTAACCACTAGGCTACCTGCCGGCCCTACACTCTAACCACTAGGCTACCCTGCCGCCCCAATGTATGGGCAGTTGCCTTTATCATATGTCTTTTACACAAATGGTCTACATCTGAAAGAAAAAAAATTATGTCTAGATTACTACACTGTGTTCCCATTATCCAAAGAATTTAAAACAGAGAACTACTGAATGGAGAAAAGCAACACATTTGGCCAAGAGTGAAATAGTATGATGGCCTCTTTTTTTTTAATGATGGCCTCTTTTTTTCAACCACGGAACAATATTAATGATCAAAAGGTTATTTGTTCTGATAATAGAACATTTCATATGCCTACAATTACTTTTTCCGGGAACAGAATAAAAATACCTACTTGGAGGTATTTCCACACTTAGCTACTTCAGTAACAATTGAATGACAGACGTGTTCTGCAGAAGAAAAGCATCAGTCTTTGTACAGTTATATTCATATGGCTTCAATAGAGTTACGACGGGGTGGGGTGAAAGGGCTTCATAAAATCACTTTCCACATCAAGTCAATCCAGAACAAAAACAGGCATATGAAGGACATGCTGGTTTACTTCCGGTGAGTCATCTTGATATGTACTTTTTTGGAGTGATCTGTCATTACTTGCGGTTACTGAAGTTGAATGCGTCATGAAAAGGTGTGATTAAAAGCAGAATACACTGGAGGTAAAGCATCATATGTAATGGATGTTACTGTGACATTTTCCAATTAGCATATAGTAAAATGTTCATGGATGGCAAACTCAAGGTTCGCTCAGAGCACAGAGCCTCCATTGCTGTAATAATGTTGTGCAGTCTTGTCATCACTTAAAGATTAGCAAAAGCCTAGCAGGCCAGTAACTGAAAGTTTGCTGGTTCGAAACCCAGAGTCGACTAGGTGAAAAATCTGCCGATGTGCCCTTGAGCAAGGCACTTAACCCTAATTACTCCTGTAAATCACTCTTGATCAGTGTTCTACTAAACGACTACACTGTACAAGTAAGTGCAGTGGCTTGTATTCATGGATGCCAAGGGAAACCAGGCTTCCCCCCAAAAAACATAAAATCATTTATCTTTCGTCTCTCTGTGATTCATCATTTTCCCTCAATCCGCAAGAGGCTGAATGTATTTCATCAGAGACAGCATCCGAGCGAGTGAAACAGCACGTCTCTGTATGTGTAGGCCATCTATCTGATGTGGTCTAGTCCAAAAGAGTATGACATTGTTGCCGCCTGTAGCATCGAATGCAAGGGAAGCCGGCGAGCATTTAGCCTCCCTTCATTATTAAAAAAAAATATAATAATAGCCAATCAGCATTGAGCTAAATTGAGTGAGTTCAACTGTAAATGGTACTGGCGCACAAAAAAAAAAGTGTCAAGAAGCCAGTTTGGATTAGGCTTCACTCCAATCATATTGAGAGCATACATCATTGACAAAAACTTGTTGTGCATCTCATGTTGTTGTCCTCCGGTGGGCTAGCTAGCTAAAATTGTCTCTTTCCTAAAATAGCCATGGATGGAGATAGGGATTTGGACTTGTGGTTTTACTTAAATCTCTGTACTGGCCAATGATTATAATGTATATTCTGATCCAACCATAAATGCATACATTGTGCCCCTGGTCTGAGAGGATGGTAGTTCAATAAAGGCTTATGTTAAATAAAACACACAAATCAGAGCAATGGACAGCCACATCATATTTAGCATACATTGATTGGACTAAATTGTCACTGTATTAAACTAAGCAGAGGTGATTTGATGATGTTGAAATGTTGAAGTTGAAATGGTGCTGGAGGAGGCAGCCCCTGTTTTTGTTACGACTTGCGGTAACTCTCCGTGGTTGTAAATCAATAGTCGTTTAGTGGTCATTAAATGTCAGAAACAACTTTGCTTGGCCATGCTGTAGGTCATGTAACTGTTACGTGCAATATGCTTTGTGGACTTCACCGGACAGAGGTTGCTCTCTGGTTTTGTGATAAAACAATGGTGTGGTTGAATTTATTCTGCCACTGTGTCTTCTTATTGTCTCGGCTTTAGGCCTATCTAACACGGTGTCAAGGCATATTAACTAACAGGTTATAGAGCAAACAACACAATTATCACAACACATAGGTTGTAATATGGCGTTTTTGTTGGCTTGGCTTCCCCACTGATAATACCCACACACCGCTAATGTGTAAATGTAAAAAAGATATAATACACATACTGAGCTATATTGTATGCTCCGAAAAATTGGGAAATTACATTATTTTACACTAATACAATTTTCTCAGAGAGAGATTTTATTTTACAAGTAATAAAAAAAAAAAAATGCTATTTCCCTGAATCACATCCTTTGTTCGTACCCCCCAGGGCAATTGAACTGATTCCAGAGGTAGATCCAAAACTTGTAGTCTGACTCAGGAGGCCCGCACACCACCCACCACTTCCAAGTATATTACTTGTATATTATGTTATATTACTAATGTTCAGTCTCTGGATAATACATTTGACGAGCTGAGGGCGAGGATTTCCTTCCAGAGAGACATAAGGGATTATAACATACTCTGTTTCACGGAAACATAGCTTTCTCGAGATATGTCTGAGTCCGTACAGCCAGTTGGGTTCTTAGTTCATCGCGCAGACTGGAATAAATATCTCTGGGGAGAGTTCCTCTGTCCAGTGTCTGTGTTCTTTTGACCATCTTAATCTTTTCTTTTTATTGGCCAGTCTGAGATATGGCTTTTTCTTTACAACTCTGCCTAGAATGCCAGCCTCCCGGAGTAGCCTCTTCACTGTTGACGTTGAGACTGGTGTTTTACAGGTACTATTTAATGAAGCTGCCAGTTGAGGACTTGTGAGGCGTCTGTTTCTCAAACTAGACACTCTAATGTACTTGTCCTGTTGCTCAGTTGTGCACCGAGGCCTCCCACTCCTCTTTCTATTCTTGTTAGAGCCAGTTTGCGCTGTTCTGTGAAGGGAGCAGTACACAGCGTTGTATGAGATCTTCAGTTTCTTGGCAATTTCTCGCATGGAATAGCCTTAATTTCTCAGAACAAGAATAGACTGACGAGTTTCAGAAGTCTTTGTTTCTGGCCATTTTGAGCCTGTAATCGAACCCACAAATGCTGATCCACTGATTCCGGCGCCGAAAAGAGATGGCCGCCTCGCTTCGCGTTCCTTGGAAAATATGCAGTATTTTGTTTTTTTATGTGTTATTTCTTACATCGGTACCCCAGGTAATCTTAGGTTTCATTACATACAGTCGGGAGGAACTACTGAATATACGATTATCGTCAACTCATCATCGTTCCTACCAGGAATATGACTTTCCCGAAACGGATCCAGTGTTTTGCCTTCCACCCAATACAATGGATCTGATCCCAGCCGGCGACCCTGTGCGACGCCGTAAAAGGGGCAAACTCGTGGTCAGGCTTCGGAGACGGGCACATCGCGCTCCACTCCCTAGCATACTACTCGCCAATGTCCAGTCTCTTGACAATAAGGTTGATGAAATCCGAGCACGGGTAGCATTCCAGAGAGACATCAGGGATTGCAACGTGCTCTGCTTCACGGAAACATGGCTAACTCAAGAGACGCTAACGGAGTCGGTGCAGCCAGCTGGTTTCTTCATGCATCGCGCCGACAGAAACAAACATCTTTCTGGTAAGAAGAGGGGCGGGGGGGTATGCCTTATGATTAACGAGACGTGGTGTGATCATCATAACAACACACAGGAACTCAAGTCATTCTGTTCACCTGATCTAGAACTCCTCACAATCAAATGTCGACCGCATTATCTACCAAGGGAATTCTCTTCAATCATAATCACAGCCGTATATATTCCCCCCCAAGCAGACACATCGATGGCCCTGAACGAACTTTATCTGACTCTTTGTAAACTGGAAACCACACACCCTGAGGCTGCATTCATCGTAGCTGGGGATTTTAACAAGGCTAATCTAAAAACAAAACTCCCTAAATTCTATCAGCATATCGATTGTGCTACCAGGGCTGGAAAAACCCTAGATCATTGTTATACTAATTTCCGCGACGCATATAAGGCCTCCCCCGCCCCCCTTTCGGAAAAGCTGACCACGACTCCATTTTGTTGATTCCAGCCTACAAACAGAAACTAAAACAACAAGCTCCCGCGCTCAGGTCTGTTCAACGCTGGTCCGACCAATCTGAATCCACGCTTCAAGACTGCTTCGATCACGCGGATTGGAATATGTTCCGCATTGCGTCCAACAACAATATTGACGAATATGCTGATTCGGTGAGCGAGTTCATTAGGAAGTGCATTGACGATGTCGTACCCACAGCAACGATTAAAACATTCCCAAACCAGAAACCGTGGATTGACGGCAGCATTCGCGTGAAACTGAAAGCGCGAACCACTGCTTTTAACCAGGGCAAGGTGACCGGAAGCATGACCGAATACAAACAGTGTAGCTATTCTCTCCGCAAGGCAATCAAACAGGCGAAGTCCCAGTACAGAGACAAAATCGAGTCGCAATTCAACAGCTCAGACACAAGAGGTATGTGGCAGGGTCTACAGTCAATCACGGATTACAAAAAGAAAACCAGCCCCGTCGCGGACCAGGATGTCTTGCTCCCAGACAGGCTAAACAACTTTTTTGCCCGCTTTGAGGACAATACAGTGCCACTGACACGGCCCCCTACCAAAACCTGCGGGCTCTCCTTCACTGCAGCCGAGGTGAGTAAAACATTTAAACGTGTTAACCCTCGCAAGGCTGCAGGCCCAGACGGCATTCCCAGCCGCGTCCTCAGAGCATGCGCAGACCAGCTGGCTGGTGTGTTTACGGACATATTCAATCAATCCTTATCCCAGTCTGCTGTTCCCACATGCTTCAAGAGGGCCACCATTGTTCCTGTTCCCAAGAAAGCTAAGGTAACTGAGCTAAACGACTACCGCCCCGTAGCACTCACTTCCGTCATCATGAAGTGCTTTGAGAGACTAGTCAAGGACCATATCACCTCCACCCTACCGGACACCCTAGACCCACTCCAATTTGCTTACCGACCCAATAGGTCCACAGACGACGCAATCGCAACCACACTGCACACTGCCCTAACCCATCTGGACAAGAGGAATACCCATGTGAGAATGCTGTTCATCGATTACAGCTCAGCATTTAACACCATAGTACCCTCCAAACTCGTCATCAAGCTCGAGACCCTGGGTCTCGACCCCGCCCTGTGCAACTGGGTCCTGGACTTCCTGACGGGCCGCCCCCAGGTGGTGAGGGTAGGTAACAACATCTCCACCCCGCTGATCCTCAACACTGGGGCCCCACAAGGGTGCGTTCTGAGCCCTCTCCTGTACTCCCTGTTCACCCACGACTGCGTGGCCATGCACGCCTCCAACTCAATCATCAAGTTTGCGGATGACACTACAGTGGTAGGCTTGATTACCAACAACGACGAGACGGCCTACAGGGAGGAGGTGAGGGCCCTCGGAGTGTGGTGTCAGGAAAATAACCTCACACTCAACGTCAACAAAACAAAGGAGATGATTGTGGACTTCAGGAAACAGCAGAGGGAGCACCCCCCTATCCACATCGACGGGTCAGTAGTGGAGAAGGTGGAAAGTTTTAAGTTCCTCGGTGTACACATCACGGACAAACTGAATTGGTCCACCCACACAGACAGCGTTGTGAAGAAGGCGCAGCAGCGCCTCTTCAACCTCAGGAGGCTGAAGAAATTCGGCTTGTCACCAAAAGCACTCACAAACTTCTACAGATGCACAATCGAGAGCATCCTGTCGGGCTGTATCACCGCCTGGTACGGCAACTGCTCCGCCCACAACCGTAAGGCTCTCCAGAGGGTAGTGAGGTCTGCAGAACGCATCACCGGGGGCAAACTACCTGCCCTCCAGGACACCTACACCACCCGATGTCACAGGAAGGCCATAAAGATCATCAAGGACAACAACCACCCAAGCCACTGCCTGTTCACCCCGCTATCATCCAGAAGGCGAGGTCAGTACAGGTGCATCAAAGCAGGGACCGAGAGACTGAAAAACAGCTTCTATCTCAAGGCCATCAGACTGTTAAACAGCCACCACTAACATTTAGCGGCCACTGCCAACATACTGACTCAACTCCAGCCACTTTAAAAATGGGAATTGATGGAAATTATGTAAAAATGTACCACTAGCCACTTTAAACAATGCCACTTAATATAATGTTTACATACCCTACATTACCCATCTCATATGTATATACTGTACTCTATATCATCTACTGCATCTTGCCATCTTTATGTAATACATGTACCACTAGCCACTTTAAACTATGCCACTTTATGTTTACATACCCTACAGTACTCATCTCATATGTATATACCGTACTCTATACCATCTACTGCATCTTGCCATGCCGTTCTGTACCACCACTCATTCATATATCTTTATGTACATATTCTTCATCCCTTTACACTTGTGTGTGTGTATAAGGTAGTAGTTGTGGAATTGTTAGGTTAGATTACTTGTTGGTTATTACTGCATTGTCGGAACTAGAAGCACAAGCATTTCGCTACACTCGCATTAACATCTGCTAACCATGTGTATGTGACTAATAAAATTTGATTTGATTTGATCCATATACTTAACTAGTCTAAAGAAGGCCAGTTTTATTGCTTCTTTAATTAGCACAACAGTTTTAATCTGTGCTAACATAATTGCAAAAGGGTTTTCTAATGATCAATTAGCCTTTTAAAATGATAAACTTGGATTAACTGACACAATGTGGCATTGGAACACAGGAGTGATGGTTTCTGATAATGGGCCTCTGTACGCCTATGTAGATATTCCATAAAAAAATCTGCTGTTTCCAGCTACAATAGTCATTTACAACATTAACAATGTCTACACTTCAAAAACAAGGACATTTCAAAGTGACCCCAAACTTTTGAACGGTAGTGTATTTGGCAAGGTCTACAGACAATCACGGACTACAAAAGGAAAACCAGCCACGTTTCGGACGCCGACATCTTGCTTCCGGACTAGTTAAACACCTTAGTCCGCTTTGAGGATAACACATTGTCAACAACACTGCCCGCGACCAAGGACTGTGGGCTCTCCTTCTCCGTGGCTGACGTGAGTAAGACATTTAAGCACGTTAACCCTCTCAAGCCTGCCGGCCCAGACGGCATCCCTAACCGCTTCCTCAGAGCATGTGCAGACCAGCTGGCTGGAGTGTTTACGGACATGCTCCCCACATGCTTCAAGATGGCCACCATTGTTCCTGTACCCAAGAAAGCAAAGGTAACTGAACTAAATGACTATCACCCTGTAGCACTCACTTCTGTAATCATGAAGTGCTTTGAGAGACTAGTCAAGGATCATATCACCTCTACCTTAAGCGACACCCTAGACCCACTTCAATTTGCTTACCGCCCCAATAGATCCACAGACAATGCAATAGCCATCACACTGCCCTATCTCATCTGGACAAGAGGAATACCTACAGTATGTAAGAATGCTGTTCACTGACTATATCTCAGCATTCAACACCATAGTACCCTCCAAACTCATCATTAAGCTTGAGACCCTGGGTCTGAAATCCGCCCTGAGCAATTGGGTCATGGACTTCTTGACGGGCTGCCCCCAGGTGGGGAAGGTAGGAAACAACACCTACACTTTGCTGATCCTCATCACAGGGGCCTCACAAGGGTGCGTGCTGAGCCCCCTCTTGTACTCCCTGTTAACCCATGACTGCGTGGCCATGCACACAACAGTAGTAGGCTTGATTACCAACAATGATGAGACAGCCTACAGGGAGGAGGTGAGGGCTCTGGGAGTGTGGTGCCAGAAAAATAACCTCTCAATCAAAGTCAATAAAACAAAGGAGCTGATCGTGGACTTCAAGAAACAGCAGAGGGAGCACCCCCCCATCCACATCGACAAGACCGCAGTGGAGAAGGTGGAAAGTTTTAAGTTCCTTGGCGTAAACATCACTGAAAAACTGAAATGGTCCACCCACACAAACAGTGTGGTGAAGAAGGCGCCACATCGCCTCTTCAACCTCAGGAGGCAAACTACCTGCCCTCCAGGACACCTACAGCACCCAATTTCACAGGATGGCCAAAAAGATCATTGAGGACAGCAATCACCCGTGCCACTTCCTGTTTACCCCGCTATCATCCAGAAGGTGAGGTCAGTACAGGTGCTTCAAAGCTGGGACCGAGAGACAGAAGCTGTTTTTCAATCTCAAGGCCATCAGACTGTTAAATAGCCATCACTAGCACATTAGAGGCTGCTGCCTATAAACATAGATTTGAAATCACTGGCCACTTTAATAATGGAACACTAGTCACTTTAATTATGTTTACATACAGTTGAAGTTGGAAGTTCACATACACTTAGGTTGTAGTCATTAAAACTCATTTTTCAATCACTCCACAAGTTTCTTGTTAACAAACTATAATTTTGGCTAGTCGGTTATGACATCTACTTTGTGCATGACACAAGTAATTTTTCCAACAATTGTTTACAGACAGATTATTTCACTTATAATTCACTGTATCACAATTCCAGTGGGTCAGAAGTTTACATACACTAAGATGACTGTGCCTTTAAACAGCTTTGAAAATTCCAGAAAATTATGTCATGGCTTTAGAAGCTGGTTGATGCTTATTTATGTGTCCTATAAGGATCATTGGTGTAAAATCTGATGACCGAATGGTAAAGTACAACTAGCTGCTCGAGCGCACCTTTACATGCCGATCGATAAAATACGTCTCCGTAATCTAGCATGGGTAGGATGGTCATCGGAATCAGTGTTAGTTTAGCAGCTGGGGTGAAAGAGGAGTGATTATGATAGAGGAAACCAAGTCTAGTTTTAACCTGTTTGCAACAAGGCACTAAAGTAATACTGCAAAAAAATTGTCAAAGCAATTCACTTTTTGTCCTGAATACAAAGTGTTATGTTTGGGGCAAATCCAATACATTACCGAGTACCACTCTCCATATTTTCAAGCATTGTGGAGGCTGCATCATGTTATTGTTACGCTTTTTAATCGTTAAGGACTCGGGAGGTTTTCAGGGAACAATATATGGAATAGAGCCAAGCACAGGCAAAATCCTGGAGGAAAACCTGGTTCAGTCTGTTTTCCACCAGCCACTGGGAGATGAATTGTCTTTTCAGCAATACAATAATCTAAAACACAAGGCCAAATCCACACTGGAGTTGCTGACCAAGAAGACAGTGAATGTTCCTGAGTGGCCTAGTTACAGTTTTAACTTAAATCTACTTGACAATCTATAGTATAGCAACACCTGAAAATGGTTGCCTAGCAAAAAAAGAAAATCTATGGCAAGAGCTACAAATGGTTGTCTTGCAATGATCAACAAGAGCTTGAAGAATTTTGAAAAGAATAATGGGCAAATGTGCCACAATCCAGGTGTGTAAAGCGCTTAGAAACTTACCCAGAAAGACTCACAGCTGTTATTACTGTCAAAGGTGCTTCTACAAAGTATTGACTCAGGGATGAGAATACTTATGTAAATTAAGATATTTCTGTATTTCATTTACAGTAAATTTGCAAAGAATTCTAAAAACATGTTTTCACTATGTCATTATGATTTGATTTATTAGGATCCCCATTCGTCGACGCCAATGGTGACAGCTAGTCTTACTGACGTCCGACACAATTTACAACGTAAAAACATGAACAGTGTGTGTGTGTGTGTGCATCTATCAGTTACACATACTGTACATATCAGTACATACACACAACAAGTAGGTCACATGAGGGAGAGGCGTTGTGCCGTGAGGTGTTGCTTTATTTGTTTTTTTAAACCAGGTTTGTTGTTCACTTGCGCAATATGAGATGGAAGGAAGTTCCATGCAATCATAGCTCTGTATAATACTGTACATTTCCTTGAATTTGTTCTGGACCTGGGGACTGTGAAAATAAATGTCTGGTGGGGTAAGTGTATGTGTCAGTGCTGTGTGTACGTTGACTATGCAAACAATTTGGAATTTCCAACACATTTATGTTTCTTATAAAAACAAGAAGTGATACAAGAGTCGTTCTTTAACTCTTAGCCAAGAGAGACTGGCATGATAGTATTAATATTAGCCCTCTCATTACAATGAAAAGCAAGACATACCGCTTTGCAGAATTTGACCATATAACTGGACAATAATCAAGATAAGATAAAGCTAGAGCCTGCAGAACTTGCTTTGTGGAGTGTGGTGTCAAAAAAGCAGAACATCTCTTTATTACGGACAGACCTCTCCCCGTCTTTTCAACCATTGAATCTATATGTTTTGACCATGACAGTTTACAATCTAAGGTAACACCAATTCATTTAGTCTCCTAAACTTGTTCAAAAGCCAAACCATTCATTACCAGATTCAGCTGAGGTCTAGAACTTACAGAATGATTTGAACCAAATACAATGCTCTTAGTTTTAGAGATGTTCTGGACCAGTTTATTACTGGCCACCCATTCCAAAACAGACTGCCACTCTTTGTTAAAACTTCTTAGGGATAGGGGGCAGTATTTTCACGTCCGGATGAAAAGCATGCCCAAAGTAAACTGCCTGTTACTCAGGCCCAGAAGCTAGGATATGCATATAATTGGTAGATTTGGATAGAAAACACTCTGAAGTTTCTAAAACTGTTTATAATAAATATAAATAAATATAAATATATAATAAATAATATCTGTGAGTATAACAGAACTGATTTGGCAGGCAAAACCCCGATTACAAACCATCCAGGGATTGAGGTCATAGTATTTTCCAATGGTTTTCTATGTGAAGCCCTATTTAATAGGAATCTGGTTGTAGTTCCTAGCTTCCACTAGATGTCAACAGTGTTTAGAAATTGTTTGATGTTTTTATTTTGAGAAATTAAGAAGTATGGCTGTTCTTTGTAAGTGTCACTCGAGGTGGACTCTACTGTTTGGTGCTCGTAAACAAGAGCGCGCTCCGTGTTGTTTTTATCCGGTATTGGAAACAGTTTATCCCGTCTTAAATTTGATCAAACGACCATTCATTGTGTCACTGAGACATTTGGGATTGCAAAAAGAAGAAGATCTTCAAAGGTAAGGCATTTATTATATCGTTATTTCTGACTTTTGTGTCGCCACCTGCCTGGTTGAAAATTATTTGTATGTGTTTGCACACATGAAGCATTTCACAAACACTTTACATGTTTAACATTAGAGAAAAGCCATAACACACACATTTTCTAGAAAACAGGTTATGGTCAATAATATCAAAGGCTGCACTGAAATCTAACAGTACAGCTCCCACAATCTTCTTGTTATCAATTTCTGTCAACCAATCATCAGTCATTTCTGTCAGTGCAGTACATGTTGAGTGCCTTTCTCTATAAGGATGCTGAAAGTCTGTTGATAATTTGTTTACAGAGCAATAGCATTGTATTTGGTCAAACACAATTTCTTCCAACAGTTTGCTAAGAGCTGGCAACAAGCTGATAGGTCTGCTGTTAGAACCAGTAAAGGCTGCTTTACCACTCTTGGGTATCAGAATGACTTTGGCTTCCCTCCAGGCCTGAGGACAAAGACTCTAGGCTTAGATAAAAGATATGACAGATGGGAGTGGCTATAGAGTCAGCTACCATCCTCAGTAGCTTTCCATCTAAGTTGTCAATGCCAGGAGGTTTGTCATTATTGATTGATAACAATGTTTCCACCTCTCCCACACTAACTTCACAAAATTGAAACTTGCAATGCTTTTATTTCATTATATTTAAAAAATGTATGCATGAGTACTATGGCTCACTGTTCGCTGTTAGCATTTCCTGCCTAAGTTTGCCCACTTTGCCAATTAAGTAATCATTAAAATAATTGGCAACATCTAATGGTTTTGTGATGAACAAGCCATCTGATTGAATGAAAAATGAATTTGAATTTGTCTTTCTGACCATAATTTAAAGTACTTTTTTCCATCATTCGTTATATCATTGATCTTGGCTTCATAATACAGTTTCTTCTTTTTGTTGAGTTTAGTCATATACAGTGCATTTGGAAACTGTTCAGACCCCTTGACTTTTTCCACATTTTGTTACGTTACAGCCTTACTCTAAAAAAATTATTTTCCTTATCAATCTACACACAATACCCCATAATGACAAAGCAAAAACAGGTTTTTAGAAATGTTTGACTATTTTATTATTAACAGGTGCATGTTTATCAATAATTGGAAGAAGCAATTTCATAAATTCATCAAGTGCAGTGTCTGTATGCTCCTCATTAATCACATCAGACCAATAAATATTTTTAACATCATTCACATGAGAGTCGCAGCAAAATCTTTTGTATGATCTCTTATAGACTATTTTAGGCCCAGCTGTTGGAACTTTGGCTTTCCTGGATATAGCCACTATATAGTGATCACTGCATCCAATGGGTACAGATACAGCTTTAGAACAAAGTTCTCCAGTATTAGTAAACATGTGACAACATGAAACATGTGGATGATCTTGTTCCTGTAGTGTTTGTAAACACCCTGGTAGGTTGATTAATAACCTGAACCAGATTACAGGCACTGGTTACAGTGAGAAGCTTCCTCTTGAGCGGGTAGCTTGATGAAAACCAGTCAATATCCAGGTCCCCAAGAAGGTAGACCTCTTTGTTTACATCACATACACTATCAAGCATTTCAAACATATTATTTAGATACTGACGGTTAGCACTTGGTGGCCTATAACAAAAGAAAAGGCTTTAGATGTGCCAGGTGAACCTGCAACCACAACCCTTCAATAACACTTGACATAAGATTACAGGGATATGGTTCTGAATATATACAAAAACACCTCCCCCATAAGCATTCCTGTCTCTTCTGCAGATGTTATATCCTTGTATTGCAACTGCTGTATCATCAAATGAATTATCTAAGTGAGTCTCAGAAATGGCTAATATATGAATGTTATCTGATGTTAGCAAGTTATTGATTTACTGGACCTTATTTCTAAGGGTACATACAGTTGAAGTCAGAAATTTACATACACCTTAGCCAAATACATTTAAACTCAGTTTTTCACAATTCCTGACAATGAATCTGAGTAAAAATTCCCTGTCTTAGGTCAGTTAGGATCACCACTTTATTTTAAGAATGTGAAATGTCAGAATAATAGTAGAGATAATGATTTATTTCAGCTTTTATTTCTTTCATCACAATCCCAGTGGGTCAGACGTTTACATACACTCATTAGTATTTGGTAGCATTGCTTTAAAATTGTTTAACGTTTCGGGTAGCCTTCCACAAGCTTCCCACAATAAGTTGGGTGAATTTTGGCCCATTCCTCCTGACAGAGCTGGTGTAACTGAGTCAGGTTTGTAGGCCTCCTTGCTCTCACACGCTTTTTCAGTTCTGCCCACAAATTTTCTATAGGACTGAGGTCAGGGGTTTGTGATGGCCACTCCAATACCTTGACTTTGTTGTTCTTAAGCATTTTGCCACAACTTTGGAAGTATGCTTGGGGTCACTGTCCATTTGGAAGACCCATTTGCAACCAAGCTTTAACTTCCTGACTGATGTCTTGAGCTGTTGCTTCAATGTATCCACATAATTTTCTTTCCTCATGATGCCATCTATTTTGTGAAGTGCACCAGTCCCTCCTGCAGCAAATCACCCCCACAACATGATGCTGCCAACCCCGTTGGGATGGTGTTCTTCGGCTTGCAAGCCTCCCCCTTTTTCCTCCAAACATAACGATGGTCATTATGGCCAAACAGTTCTATTTTTGTTTCTTTAGACCAGAGGACATTTCTCCAAAAACAATATTTGTCCCCATGTGCAGTTGCAGACCGTAGTCTGTCTTTTTTATGGCTGTTTTGGAGCAGTGGCTTCTTCCTTGCTGAGCGGCCTTTCAGGTTATGTCGATATAGGACTCGTTTTACTGTGGATATAGATCCTTTGTACCGGTTTCCTCCAGCATCTTCACAAGGTCCTTTGCTGTAGTTTTGGGATTGATTTGCACTTTTCGCACCAAAGTACGTTAATCTCTAGGAGACAGAACGTGTCTCCTTCCTGAGCGGTACGACGGCTGCGGGGTCCCATGGTGTTTATATTTGCGTACTATTGTTTGTACAGATGAACGTGGTACCTTCAGGCATTTGGAAATTGCCCCCAAGGATGAACCAGACTTGTGGAGGTCTACAATTTTTTTCCTGAGGTATTGGCTGATTTCTTTTGATTTTTCCAAGCTGTTTAAAGGCACAGTCAATTTAGTGTATGTAAACTTCTGACAACTGGAATTATGATACAGTGAGTTAGAAGTGAAATAATCTGTCTGTAAACAATTGTTGGAAAAATTACTTGTATCATGGACAAAGTAGATGTCCTAACCGACTTTCCAAAACTATAGTTTGTTAACAAGAAACTTGTGGAGTGTTAGAAAAGTAGTTTTTATGACACCAACCTAAGTGTATGTAAACTTCCGACTTCAACTGTATATTATTATGGGTTGTTTTCAGCCCTCTCAGAGACAGACATAATATGGAAAAAATAAAACAAAGCAAGAGTAAAAAATATACAGTCATCAGTCGATTAATCAGTTGCTGTGTGTGTGTGTGTGTGTGTGTGTGTGTGTGTGTGTGTGTGTGTGTGTGTGTGTGTGTGTGTGTGTGTGTGTGTGTGTGTGTGTGTGTGTGTGTGTGTGTGTGTGTGTGTGTTGCGGGGTTGAACCTACAAACCAGTAGGCTTGGAAAATGTCATATTGGATTTAAGCAATGTCTCCATACGTTCTGGTAGCTTTCATGGCTGGGATAAGTTCTTTCCTCTTCTGGGGCACAGCTTCAAGATATACTTTCCTCTCAAGGTCTTGGCTCTTTCCAGAACAGCTACCTTGTCCTTGAACCTCAGGAACTTGACTACTATCGGCCTGGGCCTGTCACCTGGGCCTGTCACCTGGGCCTGTCACCTGGGCCTGTCACCTGGGCCTGTCACCTGGGCCTGTCACCTGGGCCGGTGGTGAGTTTTCCAGTCCTGTGGGCGTGCTCCACCTCAATCTTCCTGTGGTCCATCTTCAGTTTCTCCGAGATCATTTCGCTCACTTTGTCCTCAGATTCTGTCCAGGTTTCGTGTGGAGTTTCTGCAATTCCGTCCACAACCATGTTGTTCCTCCTTTTGTTCCGATTTTTCCGTCATTGTTATCATGGATTCATCTTGCCATTCTCCTGTTTAACTCATCGAGCTGACCCTGGGAGAACTGCAAACTGTTCTTCAGGTCCTGGACATCTTTGGTCAGGTCATCCATTTGTGTATTAGTTGACCCCGCCGGTATTTGGACAAAACACTTGAAGCTAATTTCTTGTTGTTGTAACAACTGCTTGTAGAACTGTGATAGAGAGACACCACTGTCCTCGACGGTACTCCCACCGGCTATGTCATGGTAGCAATGTAGGTTACGTTGTTACTCCTCGCAGTTCCAGACAGGGCAGGTCGCAGGGAAGATTGAAAACAACAACAACAAACAGCAGAGATCTAGACAGCCACAAGCCCGGGACAATCCGCAGTCCCAGCCACAATGGCTAACCGTGTTGCAGGCTGTGTTCAAGCCCTTAAGGAAACCCCACCTAGCTTGATAGGCAGCTAGCTACCAGCTAGGCTAGCTGCTACGCCAAATAACTCCTTCAGTGATCCTGCCTTGGTCGGCAGGATCACTGGACAGATAGCAGCGGTCCCAGCAACTGATGCCAACCACGTCGATGGATCCAAACTCAAAAGGTAGCTAGCTAGTAACCAAACATTTTCAATAGACTTTCAAAACCTTCCAGAACAACAAACCAGGCTCTCCCTCATTCCGCGTATGGGGTATTGTGTTTAAGTGATAAAAAAAAATTATTGAATCAATTTTGAATTCAGGCTGTAACACAACAAAATGTGGATTATGTCAAGGGGTATGAATAATTTCTGAAGGCACTGCACACTATGCACATAGCATATGCTTGTGTACCATCTGGACATCTCTGATCTGCTTGCCTCAATAAATTCATGCTAGAAAATTGGACACCAGGATTTGTATCTAGTCTCTTAATAATTGCATAACGGTGCAAGTTAGACACACGTTCATTATAGTCATACTAAGTGGTGAGGAAATGCTTGTTACCTTGACTACATCCTCTAGACTCACATGGCCAGTTGCATTTAGTCACATAATATTGGAGTCAGATCGATAAATATGGTTTATTATATTCAACATCATTTATACATAATGGTTGGATAACTTCCATCCAACTATAAGAAGTGACCGCTCATCTTCAGCTGATGGGGATTTCCACCAGACTACAGTCTTGCTGGAAGATCGACTTGGTAAAACACTATTTTCATGTTATCTGAACATAACACTGGTTCCAAGCAAAGTGCCAATGCTGTTTATCAAACTCCAGTCGGTGCTATGGTCAGATTGTATGAGTGTGAGAGCCCAGCAGGGGCTGTAACTGTTTGGTTCAAATGTAAGCAATAGGGTCTTGACTTCAACATTAAGGTGTCACTTTTAATAACACTCGTCGACACAGAACCCCAACTGATCTGACTGTGTTAAAAAAACATTTATTCAACTAGACTTACAACATATGTTGAAAAAAGCATTCCATTTAAAGTATCTGTTCTCAATACTATGATTGTTAGACAAAAGTTAGACAAAGGCTGATTGCTCAAAGTACAGAGGTCTACACAGCTGTGGTTTTACTTTTTGTTGAAGACAAAACCGTAAGCCCTAAAAACAATCCTGACACAGAGCTAAGGTTTTCAGTTTGGTCTGCATGCACTGCATGACTCAGTCAGGTTCCGCCCGGGCACCTCCCATTGCACTAGCAACAAGGACACACCGATATTTAATCAAATTAGCAGGGCTATAACTGCTGTGTCTGCAAGGTCTCCTCGTCCACTGGAGGGAGGGGTGAGGAGGGAGGACTGATGTTGTGGCTGCTAAGTGACTTAAGTGCCAGAAGAGGGCAAAAAAACACGGCCCATTAATTTTCAAATTAAGTATTCCCTGCCGGCACTGGTTTTGTCCTTAGTCGTAAAGGGATTGACATGGAGGTTATGGTTCCTGTGTTTCATCTCCAGGCCTTATCAACTCCCCCCAGGTTTGATACCAGTGTCTGGGTGTCTCTGCTGCGCTACAGCCAATTAACATGCTGCAGTGATGAGCTGCACCACACATCGCGGAATATGTCTGAGCCTGCCTCTCTGATTGTTCTAATTGCCGGTCGTTCTCATTAACTGAAGTCGATAAGAGTGTTGGTGCAGGATAGCACAGTATGTGTGGAAGCATGTTTTTGCTTACGCCGTACAATCAGTTCTGCCATTAATTGAGGGGAATATGGATCACTTACGTGTGGACGAGAAATTATTTGTTTTGAGCGGGACATGCAAAAACAGACAGATCTGTATTTTAGTTTGAGTGTTTCCCTTTTCTTATACAATGAATGAGGTGTCAGTGGCTCACAAATGGCGATGATCGTCTCTGTCAATGGTTCATTAAACCCCAATAATGATCATTGGTCTTGCGACACGTTCACTGCATCTCATCATCAGTCTTTATATCAAGCATCTGATTCTGCCCGTCTTGTCAGACTCAACCCTCAAACAACCCAAATCAATACACTGACTGATTATCATACACAGTTAGCATTCATCTATGGCACCTGACAAAGTTAGACCCCCCCCCATCCCTCCCCCAAAAAAGCCGTTACAGTAGAGGGTCACTTCTATTATTTAAACACTACTGACCAGGTTCAACATCTACAAACACTACTGACCGACTACTGCTGATCAATGGAGGTCAAAAAAACATTGAAGCTACAGAATTTGTGGGACTTTTTTCTGTTACAATTGACTGGGCACCCCTTGAGATAGGAACCATACCTTGAAAGGGATGTCTAAGAGACAAGGTACGGTTCCTAAGAGACAAGGTACGGTTCCTAAGAGACAAGGTACAGTTCCTAAGAGACAAGGTACGGTTCCTAAGAGACAAGGTACGGTTCATAAGAGACAAGGTACGGTTCCTAAGAGACAAGGTACGGTTCCTAAGAGACAAGGTACGGTTCCTAAGAGACAAGGTACGGTTCATAAGAGACAAGGTACGGTTCCTAAGAGACAAGGTACGGTTCCTAAGAGACAAGGTACGGTTCCTAAGAGACAAGGTACGGTTCCTAAGAGACAAGGTACGGTTCATAAGAGACAAGGTACGGTTCCTAAGAGACAAGGTACGGTTCCTAAGAGACAAGGTACGGTTCCTAAGAGACAAGGTACGGTTCATAAGAGACAAGGTACGGTTCCTAAGAGACAAGGTACGGTTCCTAAGAGACAAGGTACGGTTCCTAAGAGACAAGGTACGGTTCCTAAGAGACAAGGTACGGTTCCTAAGAGACAAGGTACGGTTCATAGGAGACAAGGTACGGTTCATAGGAGACAAGGTACGGTTCATAGGAGACAAGGTACGGTTCATAAGAGACAAGGTACGGTTCCTAAGAGACAAGGTACGGTTCATAAGAGACAAGGTACGGTTCATAGGAGACAAGGTACGGTTCATAGGAGACAAGGTACGGTTCATAAGAGACAAGGTACGGTTCATAAGAGACAAGGTACGGTTCCTAAGAGACAAGGTAAGGTTCATAAGAGACAAGGTACGGTTCCTAAGAGACAAGGTACGGTTCCTAAGAGACAAGGTACGGTTCCTAAGAGACAAGGTACGGTTCCTAAGAGACAAGGTACGGTTCCTAAGAGACAAGGTACGGTTCATAAGAGACAAGGTACGGTTCCTAAGAGACAAGGTACGGTTCCTAAGAGACAAGGTACGGTTCCTAAGAGACAAGTTACGGTTCCTAAGAGACAAGGTACGGTTCCTAAGAGACAAGGTACGGTTCCTAAGAGACAAGGTACGGTTCATAAGAGACAAGGTACGGTTCATAATAGACAAGGTACGGTTCCTAAGAGACAAGGTACGGTTCCTAAGAGACAAGGTACGGTTCCTAAGAGACAAGGTACGGTTCCTAAGAGACAAGGTACGGTTCATAAGAGACAAGGTACGGTTCATAAGAGACAAGGTACGGTTCCTAAGAGACAAGGTACGGTTCCTAAGAGACAAGGTACGGTTCCTAAGAGACAAGGTACGGTTCCTAAGAGACAAGGTACGGTTCCTAAGAGACAAGGTACGGTTCCTAAGAGACAAGGTACGGTTCCTAAGAGACAAGGTACGGTTCATACGAGACAAGGTACGGTTCCTAAGAGACAAGGTACGGTTCCTAAGAGACAAGGTACGGTTCCTAAGAGACAAGGTACGGTTCCTAAGAGACAAGGTACGGTTCCTAAGAGACAAGGTACGGTTCCTAAGAGACAAGGTACGGTTCCTAAGAGACAAGGTACGGTTCATAAGAGACAAGGTACGGTTCATAATAGACAAGGTACGGTTCCTAAGAGACAAGGTACGGTTCCTAAGAGACAAGGTACGGTTCCTAAGAGACAAGGTACGGTTCCTAAGAGACAAGGTACGGTTCTTAAGAGACAAGGTACGGTTCCTAAGAGACAAGGTACGGTTCATAAGAGACAAGGTACGGTTCATAAGAGACAAGGTACGGTTCATAAGAGACAAGGTACGGTTCATAAGAGACAAGGTACGGTCCATAAGAGACAAGGTACGGTTCATAAGAGACAAGGTACGGTTCCTAAGAGACAAGGTACGGTTCCTAAGAGACAAGGTACGGTTCCTAAGAGACAAGGTACGGTTCCTAAGAGACAAGGTACGGTTCCTAAGAGACAAGGTACGGTTCCTAAGAGACAAGGTACGGTTCCTAAGAGACAAGGTACGGTTCCTAAGAGACAAGGTACGGTTCTTAAGAGACAAGGTACGGTTCCTAAGAGACAAGGTACGGTTCATAAGAGACAAGGTACGGTTCATAAGAGACAAGGTACGGTTCATAAGAGACAAGGTACGGTTCATAAGAGACAAGGTACGGTCCATAAGAGACAAGGTACGGTTCATAAGAGACAAGGTACGGTTCCTAAGAGACAAGGTACGGTTCCTAAGAGACAAGGTACGGTTCCTAAGAGACAAGGTACGGTTCCTAAGAGACAAGGTACGGTTCCTAAGAGACAAGGTACGGTTCATAAGAGACAAGGTACGGTTCCTAAGAGACAAGGTACGGTTCCTAAGAGACAAGGTGCGGTTCATAAGCGAGCGCCATGATCATTGAGAGGGTGAAAGATAAGAGAGATGGATGGATGAAGGAGGTTGTCACGCCCTGACCTTAGAGAGCCTTTTTTATGTCTCTTTTTGGTTTGGTCAGGGTGTGATTTGGGTGGGCATTCTATGTCCTATATTTCTATGATTTGTGTTTCTATGTTTTGGTATGGTTCTCAATCAGGGACAGCTGTCTATTGTTGTCTCTGATTGGGAATCATACTTAGGCAGCCCTTTTTCCCACCTGTGATTGTGAGTAGTTACCTTTGTTAGTGGCACTATAGCCCTGTTAAGCTTCACGGTTGTTTCTTTGTTTCTTGTTTTGTTGGCGACATTTACATTAATAAAAGAAAATGCCCGCTCACCACGCTGCACCTTGGTCTCCTTCCGACGACGGCCGTGACAGAGGTAGAGACTCTCCTCGACAAGTAGCCCACTTCTGGACGCCAACTGAAATTACCTTGATTTATCAGGTGTGAAGTCATGTCTGCACCACGCCCTCATAAATCCAAGGCCAAAGCCTCCAGATAGTTTTGATGATCAATAAAACATAATTGGATTTCTCGCACATATTTGAACAGAAGTATTATAAAACCACATGGAAAACTCTAAATTCTGTGTTTTAATGCCCATCAGTGCCACTTTTGGTAAATAAATCTCTCCGAAACGGCCAACCTATGAGCCTTTAACGTTTGCTGTACGACAAAAAAAAGTTATTGTTTCATATTAATATTAAATACTTCCAATGTCCCTGGGTCTGTTCTATGGTGATAGAAACAGTCTCTCCTTGATACAGAAATGAACACGACCTCTTACAAAAGGATCTCCATTTATGACATTAACCCTTTACGGTCCACATTAAATCCATGTAAATTTCAACAAAAGCGTTCTGCAGTGTTGTACGCCATTCATTTCAAATTGAATCCCAATATTTAACAAGAAAAAACATACTCTTGAGCAAAAGAAGTGAAGAGAGAGAGAACACACTCCATTAAATCAATTAAGTCTCCTGCCAGAGTCTAGGTGAGGGATAATTACTTAGGGAGGGCGATCAGAGACTAATCTAATGATGATGCCCTTTCGTATGCTCCCAGACTTGATGAAGCTGCAGCGCAGCTCCTATGGGACTGGCTTGACGGTGAAACCACAGCAACCACATACACAGGTAGAGAGAGAGAGAGATGGGGAGAGAGAAAGAAAGATGGGGGATAGAGAGCAATGGGGTGAGAGAGAGAGATGGGGGAAGAGAGATAGATTTGGGAGAGAGAGAAATGGGGGAGAGAGGAAGAGAGATCGAGAGTTAGATGGGGGAGAGAGAGCGAGAGAATGAGAGAGAAAGAGAGATGGGGTAAAGAGAGAGAGAGATGGGGAGAGAGAAAGAGAAATGGGGAGAGAGAAAGATTGGGGGAGAGAGCGAGAGATGGGGAGACAGAAAGAGAGATGGAGTGGAGAGAGAAATAGATGGGGAGAGAGAAATATGGAGACAGAGAAAGATGGGGATAGAGAGAGATGAGAGAGAGCGATATGGGGGAGAGAGAAATAGAAATGGGGAGAGAGAAAGAGAGATGGGGGAGAAAGAAAGATAGATGAGGGAGAGAGAAAGAGAAAGAGATATGGGAAGAGAGATGTGGAGAGAGAAAGAGAGATGGGGAGAGAAAGAGAGATGGGGAGAGAGAAAGAGATGGGGAAGAGAGAAAGAGCGATGGGGAAGAGAAAGAAAGATGGGGGAATGAGAGAGAGATGGGAGGGAGAGAGATGGATGAGAGAGAGAGAGATATGGGGGAGAGAGAAAGGGAGATATGGGGGAGAGAGAAAGAGAAATGGGGAGAGAAAGAGAGATGGGGAGAGAAAGAGAGAGATGTAGGGAGAGAGAAAGATAGATGAGGGAGAGAGAAAGAGATATGGGAAGAGAGATGGGGAGAGAGAAAGAGTGATGGGGAGAGAAAGAGAGATGGGGAGAGCAAGAGATATGGGGAGAGAAATAGAGAGATGTGGGAGAGAAAGAGAGACATAGGGAGAGAAATAGAGAGATGAGGAGAGAGAAAAAGAGATGGGGAGAGAAAGAGAGATGGGAGAGAGATATGGAGGAGAGAGAAAGAGAGATGGGGAAGAGAGAAAGAGAGATGGGGAAGAGAAAGAAAGATGGGGGAAAGAGAGAGAGATGGGAGGGAGAGAGAGGTGGATGGATGAGAGAGAGAGATATGGGGGAGAGAGAAAGAGAAATGGAGAGAGAAAGAGAGATTGGGGAGAGAAAGAGAGCAATGGGAGAGAGAAAGAGAGATGGTGGAGAGAAATAGAGAGATGGGGAGAGAGAAAAAGAAATGGGGGAGAGAAAGAGAGATGGGGGAGAGAGAGATATGGGGGAGAGAGAAAGGGAGATATGGGGGAGAGAGAAAGAGAAATGGGGAGAGAAAGAGAGACATGGGGAGAAAAAGAAAGACATGGGGGATAGAAAGAGAGATGGGGAGAGCAAGAGAGACATGAGGAGAGAAAGAAAGACATGGGGGAGAGAAAGAACGACATGGGGGAGAGAAAGTGAGAGATGGGGAGAGAAAGAGAGATGGGGGAGAGAAAGAGAGCAATGGGGGAGAGAGAAAAAGAGATGGGGAGAGGAAGAGATGGGAGAGAGAAAGAGAGATGGGGAGAGAAAGAGAACGATGGGGAGAGAGAAAGAGAGATGGAGTGGAGAGAGAAAGAGATGGGGAGAGAGAAAGATTGAAAGAGAGAAAGATGGGGATAGAGAGAGATGAGAGAGAGCGAGATGGGGAGAGAGAAATAGAAATGGGGAGAGAGAAAGAGAGATGAGGGAGAGAGAAAGAGAGATGAGGAGAGAGAAAGAGAGATGGGGAGAGCAAGAGAGACATGAGGAGAGAAAGAGAGAGATGGGGAGAGAAATAGAGAGATGGGGGAGAAAAAGAGAGAGATGGGGAGAGCGAGAAAAGAGATGGTGGAGAGAGAAATAGAGAGAGATGGGGAGAGAAATATAGAGATGGGGAAGAGAAAGAGAGATGGGGGAGAGAAAGAGAGAGATGGGGAGAGAGAAAAAGAGATGGGGGAGAGAGAAAGAGAGATGGGGAGAGAGAGATATGGCGGAGAGAGAAAGAGAGATGGCAAAGAGAGAAAGAGAGATGGGGAAGAGAAAGAAAGATGGGGGAAAGAGAGAGAGATGGGAGGGAGAGAGATAGATGAGAGAGAGAGAGATATGGGGGAGAGAAAGGGAGATATGGGGGAGAGAGAAAGAGAAATGGGGAGAGAAAGAGAGAGATGGGGGAGAGAGAGATGGGGAGAGAAAGAGAGATGGGGGAGAGAGAATGAGACATCGGGGAGAGAGAAAGACAGACATGGAGGAGAGAAAGAGAAATGGGAGAGAGAAAGAGAGAGATGGGGAGAGAAATAGAGAGATGGGGGAGAGAAAGATAGATTGGGGAGAGAAAGAGAGCAATGGGGGAGAGAAAGAGAGAGATGTGGAGAGAAAGAAAGACATGGGGGAGAGAAAGTGAGAGATGGGGAGAGAAAGAGAGATGGGGGAGAGAAAGAGAGCAATGGGGAGAGAGAAAGAGAGATGGGGAGAGGAAGAGATGGGAGAGAGAAAGAGAGATGGAGTGGAGAGAGAAAGAGATGGGGAGAGAGAAAGATTGAGAGAGAGAAAGATGGGGATAGAGAGAGATGAGAGAGAGCGAGATGGGGAGAGAGAAATAGAAATGGGGAGAGAGAAAGAGAGAGGGGGGAGAGAGAAAGAGAGATGAGGGAGAGAGAAAGAGAGATGAGGAGAGAGAAAGAGAGATGGGGAGAGAGAAAGAGAGATGGGGAGAGAAAGAGAGATGGGGAGAGCAAGAGAGACATGAGGAGAGAAATAGAGAGATGGGGGAGAAAAAGAGATGGTGGAGAGAGAAATAGAGAGAGATGGGGAGAGAGAAATAGAGAGAGAAATAGAGAGAGATGGGGAGAGAAATATAGAGATGGGGAAGAGAAAGAGAGATGGGGGAGAGAGAAAGAGAGAGATGGGGGAGAGAGAAAAAGAGATGGGGGAGAGAGAAAGAGAGATGGGGAGAGAGAGATATGGGGGAGAGAGAAAGAGAGATGGGGAAGAGAGAAAGAGAGATGGGGAAGAGAAAGAGAGATGGGGGAAAGAGAAAGAGATGGGAGGGAGAGAGATAGATTAGAGAGAGAGAGATATGAAGCTAGCTAGCTAACAAGGAGAGAGAGAGAGAGAGAGAGGTCATGATCAGATGATCAGATGAGCTCCTGCATTTTTCAGCATTTTCTTTAAAAAAGATAGATTTAGAGTTAGTTAAACTTGGATTTTTTGTGGAACTGAGAGAGATACAGCTTCAACTGTATTCAACTGTAACTGACTTGATACAGCTTCAACTAGCACTGACGTGTCAAGTGAGAGGTGTCAAAGACCATTAGCCCAACAATGGCAGGAGAGTCGAATAGTCTACCCCAACCAAATGGAGAGGCCTTAGAAGCTCCCTCCTGCTGTTCAGAGGTAATTAAAATACAGTACCCTGTGAGTGTAAAGAATGATAAGGCAAGAAAAGAGCACAAAATGAAGCTCCTTATGGAAAATCAAGAGACACTTTTTGCTGACTATTACAAAAATGGGAACATCAGCAACCTTATCTTCCACACAAACCATCCCCTGGCATGGCACAGTGCTATATTAGCACACTACCCCTCTGTTAAGAGAGGGGGGGTTAACGAGGGGTGGAAACTCAGGATACTTGACAACGAGGACTCTGAGTCAGCTAACATAAATCTATATAAGTCTGGAACAGTATTGGTACAGGGCAACCCCAAACAGTTTCAGCTGGACTTTCACCTAATCAAAGAATTAGCCCAGCAGGAGAAGCTCTCCCTTGATAAAGATACCCCCACCCCAAGCGGGTCAGACCAGACCTCTTCATCATATAACCCCACAGACGAGCAACCCTCAGCAGACAGTCAACCTCCCAGTACAGAGCACTTCTCCCTCATTGAAATGAAGGATAAATTCACCCAGCTGGAGGTAAGGCAGGTGGAGCTGGAACAGCAGGTGATTACACTCCAGTCAGCACAGACCCAGACAACAGTCCAGCACAACAACCCCTTAACCAGACCAGGAGAGCTGGAGGTGGAGAGAGACATATCTGCACTCTGGACAGTGGTGAGACAACTTCAACAGGAGAAAGAGCAGAAGCAGGAGCAGAACAAAGCACTAGAGGAGAGGATCAGACTGCTGGAGGAGAGGGAGAGGGGGATGGAGGAGAGGATCAGACTGCTGGAGGAGAGGTTGAGGGGGATGGCATGTGACAGAGAACAACCCACTAGGGAGGTGGCCATCCCCACAGAGACGCCAGCAGAACAGCCCACCTCAGCACCGGACAAAAGTCTCGACACCACAGCAGAACAGTCCACACCAGACCCTGACCATAGAGTCAACATCACAGCAGAACAGACAAAAGAAAAAACCCAAGCCCAGCAGCTCTCACCCCCCCTGAGCACCCCCCCTGTCAGCCACCCTGATAGCCCTCCTGACAACCCCCCCACACCCACTGAGAACAAACACAAGACACAGATTGTTCTCCTTATGGACTCTAATGGGAAATATATAGAAGAAAAAAAACTTTTTCCCAAACACAGTGTGTCTAAACTCTGGTGTCCAAACACCCAGCGCGCCCTAGACCTTCTGTCTGAGGACAAACTAGGCTCACCTAGCCACATAATAATACACACAGGCACAAACGACCTGAGAGCAAAGCAGGAAAGGGTGGCCACAGCACTGAAGGGAGTGATTGAAAAAGCTTCTTCTACTTTCCCCAATGCACAAGTGGTTATCTCCACCCTGCTACCACGAAAAGACTTCCACCCTGCTACAATACAGCGGGTAAACGCAAGCATTTCCCGTGACTGTGCCTCAAAACCAAATGTTTTCCTGGCCCACCACTCCACCCTGGACTTGAACAGCCTCTATGACCAGGTCCACCTCTATAAGGCTGCAGTGCCCACCTTTGTCCGGACTCTAAAGGACATCGCTCTCAAACGCAGCCCCAACACTTCACACAGGAGCAACAGATCAATAGACACCCCACCCAGACCAGCGAGACACCCTCCAAGACCTGCAGGACCCCCCCGTGGACCTACACATAGAGGACCCACGCCAAGAGGACTTACATCCAGACCACAGCACCCCCAGACACATCCACACCCCCACCCCAACCAATCAACACCCCCCCACATCAACCATGCCCACACCCCATTTAGGCCCCCTCAGATCAGACCTATGCCACTCCTGCCCACCCCATGCACCCCACCCCCGCAAAGAGAGCATCAACATGGAAGTCACACATACGCCCAGGTAGTGAGCGGGCAAACAGGCCCAACCCCCACTCTTACACTCGCCCAAGCCAACGGCATGTACCAGATGCTCAGCAGGCTCTGCTCACACTTACTGGCCTGAGGCCAAACCACACGGCCAACAACATTGGACACTTTATGGAACAAAAAGCCTTCACTATATCATCCTGGAATATCCAAGGCCTGAGGTCATCTGCCTTTGGCCTAAAGAGCAGGAACACGGACTTCACCAAAGAAATCGGTAATGCAGACATTGTCATCCTGCAAGAAACATGGTATAGCGGAGACGGACCCACTGGTTGCCCTCTAGGTTACAGAGAGCTGGTAGTCCCATCCACCAAACTACCAGGTGTGAAACAGGGAAGGGACTCAGGGGGAATGCTAATTTGGTATAGAGCAGACCTAACTCACTCCATTAAATTAATCAAAACAGGAACATTTTACATTTGGCTAGAAATTCAAAAGGAAATTATCTTAACAGAGAAAAATGTCCTCCTGTGTGCTACCTATATCCCCCCACTAGAATCCCCATACTTTAATAAAGACAGCTTCTCCATCCTGGAGGGGGAAATCAATCATTTCCAGGCCCAGGGACATGTATTAGTCTGTGGCGACCTAAATGCCAGAACTGGACAAGAACCTGACACCCTCAGCACACAGGGGGACAAACACCTGCCTGCAGGTGACAGCATTCCCTCCCCCATATGCCCCCCTAGGCACAACTATGACAACATAACCAACAAAAACGGGTCACAACTCCTGCAGCTCTGTCGCACGCTGGGTATGTACATAGTCAATGGTAGGCTTCGAGGGGACTCCTATGGTAGGTTCACCTATAGCTCATCTCTTGGCAGTAGCACTGTAGACTACTTTATCACTGACCTCAACCCAGAGTCTCTCAGAGCGTTCACAGTCAGCCCACTGACACCCCTATCAGACCACAGCAAAATCACAGTCTACTTGAACAGAGCAATACTCAATCATGAGGCATCAAAGCCAAAGGAACTGAGTAACATTAAGAAATGCTATAGATGGAAGGAATGCAGTTTGGAAACCTACCAAAAAACAATTAGGCAACAGCAAATTCAATCCCTTTTAGACAACTTCCTGGGTAAAATGTTCCACTGCAATAGTGAAGGTGTAAACTTGGCAGTAGAAAATCTTAACAGTATATTTGACCTCTCAGCTTCCCTATCAAATCTAAAAATCTCAAATAGAAAACCGAAGAAAATGAACAACAATGACAAATGGTTTGATAAAGAATGCAAAAATCTAAGAAATAAATTGAGGAACCTGTCCAACCAAAAACATAGAGACCCGGAAAACCTGAGTCTACGCCTTCACTATGGCGAATCACTAAAACAATACAGAAATACACTACGGAAAAAGAAGGAACAGCACGTCAGAAATCAGCTCAATGTAATTGAAGACTCCATAGACTCTAACCAATTCTGGGAAAATTGGAAAACACTAAACAAACAACAACACGAAGAATTATCTATCCAAAATGGAGATGTATGGGTAAACCACTTCTCCAATCTTTTTGGCTCTATAACAAAGAATAAAGAACAAAAACATATACATGATCAAATACAAATCCTAGAATCAACTATTAAAGACTACCAGAACCCATTGGATTCTCCAATTACCTTGAATGAGTTACAGGACAAAATAAAAACCCTCAAACCCAAAAAGACCTGTGGTGTTGATGGTATCCTTAATGAAATGATCAAATATACAGACAACAAATTCCAATTGGCTATACTAAAACTCTTTAACATCGTCCTTAGCTCTGGCATCTTCCCCAATATTTGGAACCAAGGACTGATCACCCCAATCCACAAAAGTGGAGACAAATTTGACCCCAATAACTACCGTGGAATATGCGTCAACAGTAACCTTGGGAAAATACTCTGCATTATCATTAACAGCAGACTCGTACATTTCCTCAATGAAAACAATGTACTGAGCAAATGTCAAATTGGCTTTTTACCAAATTACCGTACAACAGACCATGTATTCACCCTACACACCCTAATTGACAACCAAACAAACCAAAACAAAGGCAAAGTCTTCTCATGCTTTGTTGATTTCAAAAAAGCCTTCGACTCAATTTGGCATGAGGGTCTGCTATACAAATTGATGGAAAGTGGTGTTGGGGGTAAAACATACGACATTATAAAATCCATGTACACAAACAACAAGTGTGCGGTTAAAATTGGCAAAAAACACACACATTTCTTCACACAGGGTCGTGGGGTGAGACAGGGATGCAGCTTAAGCCCCACCCTCTTCAACATATATATCAACGAATTGGCGCGGGCACTAGAACAGTCTGCAGCACCCGGTCTCACCCTACTAGAATCCGAAGTCAAATGTCTACTGTTTGCTGATGATCTGGTGCTTCTGTCACCAACCAAGGAGGGCCTACAGCAGCACCTAGATCTTCTGCACAGATTCTGTCAGACCTGGGCCCTGACAGTAAATCTCAGTAAGACCAAAATAATGGTGTTCCAAAAAAGGTCCAGTCACCAGGACCACAAATTCCATCTAGACACCGTTGCCCTAGAGCACACAAAAAACTATACATACCTCGGCCTAAACATCAGCACCACAGGTAACTTCCACAAAGCTGTGAACGATCTGAGAGACAAGGCAAGAAGGGCCTTCTATGCCATCAAAAGGAACATAAATTTCAACATACCAATTAGGATCTGGCTAAAAATACTTGAATCAGTCATAGAGCCCATTGCCCTTTATGGTTGTGAGGTCTGGGGTCCGCTCACCAACCAAGATTTCACAAAATGGGACAAACACCAAATTGAGACTCTGCATGCAGAATTCTGCAAAAATATCCTCCGTGTACAACGTAGAACACCAAATAATGCATGCAGAGCAGAATTAGGCCGATACCCACTAATTATCAAAATCCAGAAAAGAGCCGTTAAATTCTACAACCACCTAAAAGGAAGCGATTCCCAAACCTTCCATAACAAAGCCATCACCTACAGAGAGATGAACCTGGAGAAGAGTCACCTAAGCAAGCTGGTCCTAGGGCTCTGTTCACAAACACAAACACACCCCACAGAGCCCCAGGACAACAGCACAATTAGACCCAACCAAATCATGAGAAAACAAAAAGATAATTACTTGACACATTGGAAAGATTTAACAAAAAAACAGAGCAAACTAGAATGCTATTTGGCCCTAAACAGAGAGTACACAGTGGCAGAATACCTGACCACTGTGACTGACCCAAACTTAAGGAAAGCTTTGACTATGTACAGACTCAGTGAGCATAGCCTTGCTATTGAGAAAGGCCGCCGTAGGCAGACATGGCTCTCAAGAGAAGACAGGCTATGTGCACACTGCCCACAAAATGAGGTGGAAACTGAGCTGCACTTCCTAACCTCCTGCCCAATGTATGACCATATTAGAGAGACATATTTCCCTCAGATTACACAGATCCACAAAGAATTCGAAAACAAATCCAATTTTGATAAACTCCCATATCTACTGGGTGAAATTCCACAGTGTGCCATCACAGCAGCAAGATTTGTGACCTGTTGCCACAAGAAAAGGGCAACCAGTGAAGAACAAACACCACTGTAAATACAACCCATATTTATGTATATTTATTTTAACTTGTGTGCTTTAACCATTTGTACATTGTTACAACACTGCATATATATAATATGACATTTGTAATGTCTTTATTGTTTTGAAACTTCTGTATGTGTAATGTTTACTGTTCATTTTTATTGTTTATTTGACTTTTGTATATTACCTACCTCACTTGCTTTGGCAATGTTAACACATGTTTCCCATGCCAATAAAGCCCCTTGAATTGAATTGAATTGAATTGATATGGGGGAGAGAAAGGGAGATATGGGGGAGAGAGAAAGAGACATGGGGAGAGAAAGAGAGATGGGGAGAGAAAGAGAGAGATGGGGAGAGAGAGATGGGGAGAGAGAATGAGACATAGGGGAGAGAAAGAGAGAGATGGGGGAGAGAGAGATGGGGAGAGAAAGAGAGATGGGGGAGAGAGAATGAGACATCGGGGAGAGAGAAAGACAGACATGGAGGAGAGAAAGAGAGACATGGGGAGAGAAAGAAAGACATGGGGGAGAGAAAGAGAGCAGTGGGGGAGAGAAAGAGAGAGATGGGGAGAGAAATAGAGAGATGGGGGAGAGAAATATAGATTGGGGAGAGAAAGAGAGCAATGGGGGAGAGAAAGAGAGAGATGGGGAGAGAAAGAAAGACATGGGGGAGAGAAAGTGAGAGATCGGGAGAGAAAGAGAGATGGGGGAGAGAAAGAGAGCAATGGGGGAGAGAGAAAGAGAGATGGGGAGAGGAAGAGATGGGAGAGAGAAAGAGAGATGGGGGAGAGAAAGATAACGATGGGGAGAGAGAAAGAGAGATGGAGTGGAGAGAGAAAGAGATGGGGAGAGAGAAAGATTGAGAGAGAGAAAGATGGGGATAGAGAGAGATGAGAGAGAGCGAGATGGGGAGAGAGAAATAGAAATGGGGAGAGAGAAAGAGAGAGGGGGGAGAGAGAAAGAGAGATGAGGGAGAGAGAAAGAGAGATGAGGAGAGAGAAAGAGAGATGGGGAGAGAGAAAGAGAGATGGGGAGAGAAAGAGAGATGGGAGAGCAAGAGAGACATGAGGAGAGAAATAGAGAGATGGGGGAGAAAAAGAGATGGTGGAGAGAGAAATAGAGAGAGATGGGGAGAGAGAAATAGAGAGAGATGGGGAGAGAGAAATAGAGAGAGATGGGGAGAGAAATATGGAGATGGGGAAGAGAAAGAGAGATGGGGGAGAGAAAGAAAGAGATGGGGGAGAGAGAAAAAGAGATGGGGGAGAGAGAAAGAGAGATGGGGAGAGAGAGATATGGGGGAGAGAGAAAGAGAGATGGGGAAGAGAGAAAGAGAGATGGGGAAGAGAAAGAAAGATGGGGGAAAGAGAGAGAGATGGGAGGGAGAGAGATAGATGAGAGAGAGAGATATGGGGGAGAGAAAGGGAGATATGGGGGAGAGAGAAAGAGACATGGGGAGAGAAAGAGAGATGGGGAGAGAAAGAGAGAGATGGGGAGAGAGAGATGGGGAGAGAGAATGAGACATAGGGGAGAGAAAGAGAGAGATGGCGGAGAGAGAGATGGGGAGAGAAAGAGAGATGGGGGAGAGAGAATGAGACATCGGGGAGAGAGAAAGACAGACATGGAGGAGAGAAAGAGAGACATGGGGAGAGAAAGAAAGACATGGGGGAGAGAAAGAGAGCAATGGGGGAGAGAAAGAGAGAGATGGGGAGAGAAATAGAGAGATGGGGGAGAGAAATATAGATTGGGGAGAGAAAAAGAGCAATGGGGGAGAGAAAGAGAGAGATGGGGAGAGAAAGAAAGACATGGGGGAGAGAAAGTGAGAGATGGGGAGAGAAAGAGAGATGGGGGAGAGAAAGAGAGCAATGGGGGAGAGAGAAAGAGAGATGGGGAGAGGAAGAGATGGGAGAGAGAAAGAGAGATGGGGAGAGAAAGAGAACGATGGGGAGAGAGAAAGAGAGATGGAGTGGAGAGAGAAAGAGATGGGGAGAGAGAAAGATTGAGAGAGAGAAAGATGGGGATAGAGAGAGATGAGAGAGAGCGAGATGGGGAGAGAGAAATAGAAATGGGGAGAGAGAAAGAGAGATGGGGGAGAGAGAAAGAGAGATGAGGGAGAGAGAAAGAGAGATGAGGAGAGAGAAAGAGAGATGGGGAGAGAGAAAGAGAGATGGGGAGAGAAAGAGAGATGGGGAGAGCAAGAGAGACATGAGGAGAGAAATAGAGAGATGGGGGAGAAAAAGAGATGGTGGAGAGAGAAATAGAGAGAGATGGGGAGAGAGAAATAGAGAGAGATGGGGAGAGAGAAATAGAGAGAGATGGGGAAGAGAAATAGAGAGATGGGGAAGAGAAAGAGAGATGGGGGAGAGAGAAAAAGAGATGGGGAAGAGAGAAAGAGAGATGGGGAAGAGAAAGAAAGATGGGGGAAAGAGAGAGAGATGGGAGGGAGAGAGATAGATGAGAGAGAGAGAGATATGGGTGAGAGAAAGGGAGATATGGGGGAGAGAGAAAGAGAAATGGGGAGAGAAAGAGAGATGGGGAGAGAAAGAGAGAGATGGGGAGAGAGAGATGAGGAGAGAGAATGAGACATAGGGGAGAGAAGGAGAGAGATGGGGGAGAGAGAGATGGGGAGAGAAAGAGAGATGGGGGAGAGAGAATGAGACATCGGGGAGAGAGAAAGACAGACATGGAGGAGAGAAAGAGAGACATGGGGAGAGAAAGAAAGACATGGGGGAGAGAAAGAGAGCAATGGGGGAGAGAAAGAGAGAGATGGGGAGAGAAATAGAGAGATGGGGGAGAGAAATATAGATTGGGGAGAGAAAGAGAGCAATGGGGGAGAGAAAGAGAGAGATGGGGAGAGAAAGAGAGATGGGGGAGAGAAAGAGAGCAATTGGGGAGAGAGAAAGAGAGATGGGGAGAGAAAGAGAACGATGGGGAGAGAGAAAGAGAGATGGAGTGGAGAGAGAAAGAGATGGGGAGAGAGAAAGATTGAGAGAGAGAAAGATGGGGATAGAGAGAGATGAGAGAGAGCGAGATGGGGAGAGAGAAAAAGAAATGGGGAGAGAGAAAGAGAGATGGGGGAGAGAGAAAGAGAGATGAGGGAGAGAGAAAGAGAGATGAGGAGAGAGAAAGAGAGATGGGGAGAGAGAAAGAGAGATGGGGAGAGAAAGAGAGATGGGGAGAGCAAGAGAGACATGAGGAGAGAAATAGAGAGATGGGGGAGAAAAAGAGATGGTGGAGAGAGAAATAGAGAGAGATGGGGAGAGAGAAATAGAGAGAGATGGGGAGAGAGAAATAGAGAGAGATGGGGAAGAGAAATAGAGAGATGGGGAAGAGAAAGAGAGAGATGGGGGAGAGAGAAAAAGAGATGGGGAAGAGAGAAAGAGAGATGGGGAAGAGAAAGAAAGATGGGGGAAAGAGAGAGAGATGGGAGGGAGAGAGATAGATAAGAGAGAGAGAGATATGGGGGAGAGAAAGGGAGATATGGGGGAGAGAGAAAGAGAAATGGGGAGAGAAAGAGAGATGGGGAGAGAAAGAGAGAGATGGGGAGAGAGAGATGAGGAGAGAGAATGAGACATAGGGGAGAGAAAGAGAGAGATGGGGGAGAGAGAGATGGGGAGAGAAAGAGAGATGGGGGAGAGAGAATGAGACATCGGGGAGAGAGAAAGACAGACATGGAGGAGAGAAAGAGAGACATGGGGAGAGAAAGAAAGACATGGGGGAGAGAAAGAGAGCAATGGGGGAGAGAAAGAGAGAGATGGGGAGAGAAATAGAGAGATGGGGGAGAGAAATATAGATTGGGGAGAGAAAGAGAGCAATGGGGGAGAGAAAGAGAGAGATGGGGAGAGAAAGAGAGATGGGGGAGAGAAAGAGAGCAATGGGGGAGAGAGAAAGAGAGATGGGGAGAGAAAGAGAGATGAGGGAGAGAGAAAGAGAGATGAGGAGAGAGAAAGAGAGATGGGGAGAGAGAAAGAGAGATGGGGAGAGAAAGAGAGATGGGGAGAGCAAGAGAGACATGAGGAGAGAAATAGAGAGATGGGGGAGAAAAAGAGATGGTGGAGAGAGAAATAGAGAGAGATGGGGAGAGAGAAATAGAGAGAGATGGGGAGAGAGAAATAGAGAGAGATGGGGAAGAGAAATAGAGAGATGGGGAAGAGAAAGAGAGATGGGGGAGAGAAAGCGAGAGATGGGGGAGAGAGAAAAAGAGATGGGGGAGAGAAAGAGAGATGGGGAAGAGAAAGAAAGATGGGGGAAAGAGAGAGAGATGGGAGGGAGAGAGATAGATGAGAGAGAGAGAGATATGGGGGAGAGAAAGGGAGATATGGGGGAGAGAGAAAGAGAAATGGGGAGAGAAAGAGAGATGGGGAGAGAAAGAGAGATGGGGAGAGAGAGATGGGGAGAGAGAATGAGACATAGGGGAGAGAAAGAGAGAGATGGGGGAGAGAGAGATGGGGAGAGAAAGAGAGATGGGGGAGAGAGAATGAGACATCGGGGAGAGAGAAAGACAGACATGGAGGAGAGAAAGAGAGACATGGGGAGAGAAAGAAAGACATGGGGGAGAGAAAGAGAGCAATGGGGGAGAGAAAGAGAGATGGGGAGAGAAATAGAGAGATGGGGGAGAGAAATATAGATTGGGGAGAGAAAGAGAGCAATGGGGGAGAGAAAGAGAGAGATGGGGAGAGAAAGAGAGATGGGGGATAGAAAGAGAGCAATGGGGGAGAGAGAAAGAGAGATGGGGAGAGAAAGAGAGATGAGGGAGAGAGAAAGAGAGATGAGGAGAGAGAAAGAGAGATGGGGAGAGAGAAAGAGAGATGGGGAGAGAAAGAGAGATGGGGAGAGCAAGAGAGACATGAGGAGAGAAATAGAGAGATGGGGGAGAAAAAGAGATGGTGGAGAGAGAAATAGAGAGAGATGGGGAGAGAGAAATAGAGAGAGATGGGGAGAGAGAAATAGAGAGAGATGGGGAAGAGAAATAGAGGGATGGGGAAGAGAAAGAGAGATGGGGGAGAGAAAGCGAGAGATGGGGGAGAGAGAAAAAGAGATGGGGGAGAGAAAGAGAGATGGGGAAGAGAAAGAAAGATGGGGGAAAGAGAGAGAGATGGGAGGGAGAGAGATAGATGAGAGAGAGAGAGATATGGGGGAGAGAAAGGGAGATATGGGGGAGAGAGAAAGAGAAATGGGGAGAGAAAGAGAGATGGGGAGAGAAAGAGAGATGGGGAGAGAGAGATGGGGAGAGAGAATGAGACATAGGGGAGAGAAAGAGAGAGATGGGGGAGAGAGAGATGGGGAGAGAAAGAGAGATGGGAGAGAGAATGAGACATCGGGGAGAGAGAAAGACAGACATGGAGGAGAGAAAGAGAGACATGGGGAGAGAAAGAAAGACATGGGGGAGAGAAAGAGAGCAATGGGGGAGAGAAAGAGAGAGATGGGGAGAGAAATAGAGAGATGGGGGAGAGAAATATAGATTGGGGAGAGAAAGAGAGCAATGGGGGAGAGAAAGAGAGAGATGGGGAGAGAAAGAAAGACATGGGGGAGAGAAAGTGAGAGATGGGGAGAGAAAGAGAGATGGGGGAGAGAAAGAGAGCAATGGGGGAGAGAGAAAGAGAGATGGGGAGAGGAAGAGATGGGAGAGAGAAAGAGAGATGGGGAGAGAAAGAGAACGATGGGGAGAGAGAAAGAGAGATGGAGTTGAGAGAGAAAGAGATGGGGAGAGAGAAAGATTGAGAGAGAGAAAGATGGGGATAGAGAGAGATGAGAGAGAGCGAGATGGGGAGAGAGAAATAGAAATGGGGAGAGAGAAAGAGAGAGGGGGGAGAGAGAAAGAGAGATGAGGGAGAGAGAAAGAGAGATGAGGAGAGAGAAAGAGAGATGGGGAGAGAGAAAGAGAGATGGGGAGAGAAAGAGAGATGGGGAGAGCAAGAGAGACATGAGGAGAGAAATAGAGAGATGGGGGAGAAAAAGAGATGGTGGAGAGAGAAATAGAGAGAGATGGGGAGAGAGAAATAGAGAGAGATGGGGAGAGAGAAATAGAGAGAGATGGGGAAGAGAAATAGAGACATGGGGAAGAGAAAGAGAGAGATGGGGGAGAGAGAAAAAGAGATGGGGAAGAGAGAAAGAAGAGATGGGGAAGAGAAAGAAAGATGGGGGAAAGAGAGAGAGATGGGAGGGAGAGAGATAGATGAGAGAGAGAGAGATATGGGGGAGAGAAAGGGAGATATGGGGGAGAGAGAAAGAGAAATGGGGAGAGAAAGAGAGATGGGGAGAGAAAGAGGGAGATGGGGAGAGAGAGATGGGGAGAGAGAATGAGACATAGGGGAGAGAAAGAGAGAGATGGGGGAGAGAGAGATGGGGAGAGAAAGAGAGATGGGGGAGAGAGAATGAGACATCGGGGGGAGAGAAAGACAGACATGGAGGAGAGAAAGAGAGACATGGGGAGAGAAAAAAAGACATGGGGGAGAGAAATAGAGAGATGGGGGAGAGAAAGAGAGAGATGGGGAGAGAGATTGATAGATGAGGAAGAGAGAGAAAGATGGGGGAAAGAGATAGAGATGGGGAGAGAGAGAGAGAGAGAGAGAGAGAGATGGGGGGGAGAGAGAGAGATGGGGGGAGAGAGAAAGAGAGATGGGGAGAGAAAGAAAGATAGGAAGAGAAAGAGAGAGATGGGGAGAGAGAATGAGAGATGGGGAGAGAGAGAGAGAGATGGGGAAGAGAGATTGAGAGATGAGGAAGAGAGAGAAAGATAGGGGAAAGAGAGAGAGATGGGGATAGAGAGAGAGATGGGGAGAGAGAGAGAGAGAGAGAGAGAGAGAGAGAGAGAGAGAGAGAGAGAGAGAGATAGAGAGAGAGAGAGAGAGAGAGAGAGAGAGATGGGGGAGAGAGAAAGAGAGATGGGGAGAGAAAGAAAGATAGGAAGAGAAAGAGAGGGGTGGGGGAGAGATAATGAGAGATGGGGGAGAGAGAGAGGTAGATAGAAAAAGACATGGGAGGGAGCGAGATGGGAGCTAAAATGAAATGAGTAAAAGAGGAAGAGAGATGGATAGTAAGAGAGAGAGGGAGAGAGAGAGAGAGAGAGGCATGAGAGGTAGAGAGAGAGGGAGAGAGAGAGAGAGAGAGAGAGAGAGAGAGAGAGAGAGAGAGAGAGAGAGAGAGAGAGAGAGAGAGAGAGAGAGAGAGAGAGAGAGAGAGAGAGAGAGAGAGAGTGAGAGTGGGAAAGTGGCATTGGGGGGGTAATTATCCTGGGGGTCAGCTGCTTTCTCACCTAGCTCAACTGCCGCGAAATGAGCCGAGGCCGTCAGAGAATTAACGATGCGTATTGGGAGCAGCCTGCCGGAGCGCTGACCTCCTCGTTCTCTCGACACACACGTGCGTACGTACAGACAAACACACGCCCTTGCGATTAATCTCGGTCTCTTGCACTCCATCTCCCTGTCCTGACACCCAACACCATTGAAGTTTTTATTACAGTCACTAATGTACTCAGTTTTGTGCTGCTTCCGTAAACTCTAAATGACTCGCTGTTTCTACATCCCTCTCCTACTTCTCTACCTCTCCTTTTCCTCTGGATTACTCACCCCTTTCTTCTCAGTTACACAATTCCTTACCTCTCTCTCTCTGTGTCTCTCTCTGTGTTTCTCTCTCTCTGTGTGTCTGTGTGTCTCTCTGTCTCTCTCTGTGTGTCTCTCTGTCTGTCTCTCTCTCTCTTATGTCTCTCTCTCTGTGTGTCTCTCTCTCTCTGTGTGTCTGTGTGTCTCTCTGTCTGCCTCTCTCTCTCTCTCTCTGTCTGTGTGTCTCTCTGTCTGCCTCTCTCTCTCTCTCTCTCTCTCTCTCTCTCTCTCTCTCAATTCAATTCAATTCAATTCAATTGACTTTATTGACATGGCAAGTTCATTATTACTTACATTGTCAAAGTATACATATCGAAAAATAAAAATCTAATATATATATGTATATATATACAAAATATATATATATTTATATATAAATAAATGGTGGAACCAACAGCAATAATAATAGTAGTAGTGGACATGGGATTACCATTAACAGCAACTACAACAACAATATTAATCAGAACAACAATACATTAAAGCAACAGTAGTAGACCAGTGTCAACATGACTTGAGAAGACATATGACCTGGTATGAAAGACAAAACAAAACTAAGCTAAATGGGAAATATTATCAACATTACTTTGCATTTTTCACTGGCTGTCCCTCAGGTTGTGGCAGGAGGACACATATTTGGCTGCCAAAACTGCACATTTTGGCTTTTCACCCAATAAATATTAGATTTTTTCTTCATCTTTTATAGTTTCAAATTCTTTGTATTGAGTTATAATTTTGGGAAAGAAATATGCTCTTAGGTCTGAGTATTTGTCACAGTGTAGTAGGAAATGCACCTCTGTCTCTACCTCCTCTCTCTCTCTCTCTCTCTCTCTCTCTCTCTCTCTCTCTCTCTCTCTCTCTCTCTCTCTCTCTCTCTCTCTCTCTCTCTCTCTCTCTCTCTCTCTCTCTCTCTCTCTCTCTCTCTCTCTCTCTCTCTCTCTCTCTCTCTCTCTCTCTCTCTCTCTCTCTCTCTCTCTCTCTCATGACGTAACAATGTGCTTATTTTGGATATTTACAATATAAAAATGAGAATCAAAATTGTCAACGGGACAACAGTAACAACAATAACCAAGTGTCAAAATAACCATACATTCAACAATAAACATACAGTAGAGTACATGTGCAGGTTGATCGGTTTGTCAGACACTGTCCCTCATCTTATGGCAGGCAGCAATGTAGTGCGCTGCCAACCCACAGCTCTCTGCGTCCTCCCCCAACAGGACTGGTAGCCTACTCTCATCAGAGAGGTCTTTGAAACCTTGAATAAGGGTTTCAAATTTGGGGAAATGACACTAATTGTTTTATATTTTTGATATTTTGTCAGGAAATGCAGCTCCGTCTCAGGTTCTGGGGTTGTGCAGTGGTTGCACAGGCTTTCCTCTACAGGGAGCCAGGTTTTCCTGTGTCTGCCACTCTTCAATGGCAAGGCTGTGCTCACTGAGCCTGTACTTTGTCAAGGTTTTTCTAAGGTTTTGATCAGTAACCACGGTCAAATATTTAGCCACAGTGTACTGTCGATTTAGTGCCAGATAGCACTGCATTTTGCTTTGTGTTTGTGCTTGTGTTTCCCAATAAGCAATATAGTTTTGTTTTGACTGTGTTGTAATTTGGTTTATCCTGATTGATTGGATGTTCTGGTCCTGAGGCTTCAGTGTGTTAGTAGAACAGGTTTGTGAACTCAGCCCCAGGACCAGCTGGATGAGGGGACTCTTTTCTTTGCTCAGCTCTTGGCATTGCAGGGCTTGGTAATGATATGAGAGGGGGTCACTGTATTTTAGATGTTTCCAAAACTTAATTGCTCTTTTTTGAGTTTTTATTATTAGTGGATATTAGCCTAATTCTGCCCTGCATGCATTGTTTGTAGTTTTCCTCTGGACATGTAGGAAATCTTACAGAACTCTGCATGCAGGGTTTCAATGGGGTGTTTGTCCCATTTGGTGAAATCTGGTTTTGCAAGTGGACCCCACACCTCACTGCCATAAAGTGCAATTGGTTCAATGACACAATCAATTCGTTTAAGCCAAATTTTTATAGATATTTCAATTTCAATTTGTTTTTTAATGGCATAGAATGCCCTGTTGCTTTCTCTCTCAGTTCATTCACTGCCTCATTAAGGTGTCCAGTTGAGCTTATTTTTAAACCTAAGTAATTGCAGTGTGTGCAGTACTCTATATATTTTGTACCAATTGAGAACTTTGGTCTAATTCCTTGAGATCTGGATCTTCTCTGGAAAATCATTATGTTAGTCTTTTTACTGACAGGGTCCAGATCTGGCAGTACTGCGCTAGCAGGTCCAGGCTCTGCTGTAGACCATGTGCTGTGGGAGACAGCAGGCATAGTTCATCTGCCAAGAGCAGGCATTTAACCTCTGAATTGAGGAGACTAACACCAGGGGCTAAGGATTTTTCCAGAATAGTTGCCAATTCGTTGATGTAAATATTGAAGAGTACAGGGCTCAGATTGCAACCCTGGCGAAGGACCCGCCCCTGGTTAAAGAATTCTGTTATTTTCTTGCCAATTTTGATGCTGCACGTATTGCCAATATACATTGATTGAATTATGTCATATGTTTTACCCCCTACACCACTTTCAATAACTTTGTAGAACAGTCCTGTATGACAAATATGTCAAATCAATTTCAGTTGTGCTTCTTTTGCCGTTTGCCTGAATGATGTTTTGTACTGCTAGATTGATGCCTTCCTTACTGTGAGTGAATGTGGTATCCAGAAGGTTATCTAAGAGTGTTTGGATATTTTGGTTACTGGTTGATTTCTGGTATTCTTCCATGCTGTTTTGGGCCCATCTGTATGAATGTCTGATGTTGTACAGCTTACTGAGCTGTGAATGTGTGGTTGTTTCCATGTCTGTTCTTTTGAGGAACAAGGTAATTTGGCTGTGATCAGACAGAGGTGTTAGTGGCTTGACGATGAATGAGATGAGAGAGAAAGGGTCAATGTCTGTAATCATATAGTCTACTGTGCTGTGGCCAAGAGGTGAGCGATAGGTGAATCTCCCCAGAGTCCCCCCGTAACCTACCATTGACAAAGTACAGACCTAGGCTTCTACAGAGCTGCAACAGATCCCTTCCGTTTTTGATGATGGTGCTGTCACTGTTGTCTCTATGGGGGCGATGAAGGCAGTTAGAAACAGTATGGCCTGTAATAAAGCTGTCCCCTCTTGTGGTCGTTAGATCAGGTAGTGTTCCTGTGTGGTCGTTAGATCAGGTAGTGTTCCTGTGTGGTCGTTAGATCAGGTAGTGTTCCTGTGTGGTCGTTAGATCAGGTAGTGTTCCTGTGTGGTCGTTAGATCAGGTAGTGTTCCTGTGTGGTCGTTAGATCAGGTAGTGTTCCTGTGTGGTCGTTAGATCAGGTAGTGTTCCTGTGTGGTCGTTAGATCAGGTAGTGTTCCTGTGTGGTCGTTAGATCAGGTAGTGTTCCTGTGTGGTCGTTAGATCAGGTAGTGTTCCTGTGTGGTCGTTAGATCAGGTAGTGTTCCTGTGTGGTCGTTAGATCAGGTAGTGTTCCTGTGTGGTCGTTAGATCAGGTAGTGTTCCTGTGTGGTCGTTAGATCAGGTAGTGTTCCTGTGTGGTCGTTAGATCAGGTAGTGTTCCTGTGTGGTCGTTAGATCAGGTAGTGTTCCTGTGTGGTCGTTAGATCAGGTAGTGTTCCTGTGTGGTCGTTAGATCAGGTAGTGTTCCTGTGTGCTCGTTAGATCAGGTAGTGTTCCTGTGTGGTCGTTAGATCAGGTAGTGTTCCTGTGTGGTCGTTAGATCAGGTAGTGTTCCTGTGTGGTCGTTAGATCAGGTAGTGTTCCTGTGTGGTCGTTAGATCAGGTAGTGTTCCTGTGTGCTCGTTAGATCAGGTAGTGTTCCTGTGTGGTCGTTAGATCAGGTAGTGTTCCTGTGAGCGCATTTGTGTCCCCACAGATGAGTACATTTCCTTGGGCCTGGAAATGGCACGTCTCTTCCTCAAGGGTGGGGAAGATCTCCTCTGAGTAATATGGGGATTCTGAGGGGGGATATATATTGCGCAAAGGAACACATATTTTTCTGTCAGTACAAGGTCTTTTTGCAGTTTTAACCAAATGTTTTCACCAAATGTGATATTTACCAAATTTGAGGGGAACAATTAGATTTGTAGTTTGGATTTCTACCAAATGATCAATCCTCCAGAGTCACTGCCTCTATTGAGCTATGTTTCTGTAGCCTGTGGGACAGTGAGTGACAATGTCAGCCTTACACCATGTCTCCTGCAGAATGATGATGTCAACATCTTTAAGATGTTTGTTGAACTCCAGTGCTCAACTTTTCAGTCTGAAGGTTGATGAGTTTAGGCCCTGAATGTTCCACATGCTAACTGATAGCGATTTCATGTTGCAAAAAGAAAGAATAGCGCAGTCAGAAATACAGTAACTACTAACAATTAAGTTGTTAAGAGTGAGAAAAACAAGATAACAGCAAACAATTTTCTGTTCTCTTTCTCTCTATATATACAGTGGGGAGAACAAGTATTTGATACACTGCCGATTTTGCAGGTTTTCCTACTTACAAAGCATGTAGAGGTCTGTAATTTTTATCATAGGTACACTTCAACTATGAGAGACGGAATCTAAAACAAAAATCCCGAAAATCACATTGTATGATTTTTAAGTAATTAATTTGCATTTTATTGCATGACATAAGTATTTGATACATCAGAAAAGCAGAACTTAATATTTGGTACAGAAACCTTTGTTTGCAATTACAGAGATCATACGTTTCCTGTAGTTCTTGACTAGGTTTGCACACACTGCAGCAGGGATTTTGGCCCACTCCTCCCTACAGATCTTCTCCAGATCCTTCAGGTTTCGGGGCTGTCGCTGGGCAATACGGACGTTCAGCTCCCTCCAAAGATTTTCTATTGGGTTCAGGTCTGGAGACTGGCTAGGCCACTCCAGGACCTTGAGATGCTTCTTACGGAGCCACTCCTTAGTTGCCATGGCTGTGTGCTTCGGGTCGTTGTCATGCTGGAAGACCCAGCCACGACCCATCTTCAATGCTCTTACTGAGGGAAGGAGGTTGTTGGCCAAGATCTCGCGATACATGGCCCCATCCATCCTCCCCTCAATACGGTGCAGTCGTCCTGTCCCCTTTGCAGAAAAGCATCCCCAAAGAATGATGTTTCCACCTTCATGCTTCACGGTTGGGATGGTGTTCTTGGGGTTGTACTCATACTTCTTCTTCCTCCAAACACGGTGAGTGGAGTTAGACCAAAAAGCTCTATTTTTGTCTCATCAGACCACATGACCTTCTCCCATTCCTCCTCTGGATCATCCAGATGGTCATTGGCAAACTTCAGACAGGCCTGGACATGCACTGGCTTAAGCAGGGGGACCTTGCGTGCGCTGCAGGATTTTAATCCATGACGGCGTAGTGTGTTACTAATGGTTTTCTTTGAGACTGTGGTCCCAGCTCTCTTCAGGTCATTGACCAGGTCCTGCCGTGTAGTTCTGGGCTGATCCCTCACCTTCCTCATGATCATTGATGCCCCACGAGGTGAAATCTTGCATGGAGCCCCAGACCGAGGGTGATTGACCGTCATCTTGAACTTCTTCCATTTTCTAATAATTGCGCCAACAGTTGTTTCCTTCTCACTCACTTATAATTCACTGTATCACAATTCCAGTGGGTCAGAAGTTTACATACACTAAGTTGACTGTGCCTTTAAACAGCTTGGAAAATTCCAGAAAATTATGTAATGGCTTTAGAAGCTTCTGATAGGCTAATTGACATCATTTGAGTCAATTGGAGGTGTACCTGTGGATGTATTTCAAGGCCTACCTTCAAACTCAGTCCCTCTTTGCTTGACGTCATGGGAAATCAAAAGCAATCAGACGTCAGAAAGAAATTGTAGACCTACACAAGTCTTGTTCATCCTTGGAAGTAATTTCCAAACGCCTGAAGGTACCACGTTCATCTGAACAAACAATAGTACACAAGTATAAACACCATGGGACCACGCAGCCGTCATACCGCTCAGGAAGGAGGCACATTCTGTCTCTTAGAGATGAACGTACTTTGGTGTGAAAAGTGCAAATCAATCCCAGAACAATAGCAAAGGACCTTGTGAAGATGCTGGAGGAAACCGGTACAAAATGATCTATATCCACAGTAAAACGAGTCAGCAAGGAAAAAGCCACTGCTCCAAAACCGCCATAAAAAAGCCAGACTACGGTTTGCAACTGCACATGGGGACAAAGATCGTACTTTTTGGAGAAATGTCCTCTGCTCTGATGAAACAAAAATAGAACTGTTTGGCCATAATGAGCATCGTTATGTTTGAAGGAAAAAGGGGGAGGCTTGCAAGCCGAAGGTCACCATCCCAACCATGAAGCACGGGGGTGGCAGCATCATGTTGTGGGGGTGCTTTGCTGCAGGAGGGACTGGTGCACTTCACAAAATAGATGGCATCATGAGGAGGATAATTATGTAGATATATTGAAGCAACATCTCAAGACATCAGTCAGGAAGTTAAAGCTTGGTTGCAAATGGGTCTTCCAAATGGACAATGAACCCAAGCATACTTCCAAAGTTGTGGCAAAAGGGCTTAAGGACAACAAAGTCAAGGTATTGGAGTGGCCATCACAAAGCCCTGACCTCAATTCTATAGAAAATCTGTGGGCAGAACTGAAGGCATGTGCGAGCAAGGAGGCCTACAAACCTGACTCAGTTACACCAGTTCTGTCAGGAGGAATGGGCCAAAATTCACCAAAAATATTGTGAGAAGCTTGTGGAAGGCTAACCGAAAAGTTTGACCCAAGTTAAACAATTTAAAGGCAATGCTACCAAATACTAATTGAGTGTATGTAAACGTCTGACCCACTGGGAATGTGATGAAAGAAATAAAAGCTGAAATAAATCATTCTCTCTACTATTATTCTGACATTTCACATTCTTAAAATAAAGTGGTGATCCTAACTGACCTAAGAAAGGGAATTTTTACTAGGATTAAATGTCAGGAATTGTGAAAAACAGAGTTTAAATGTATTTGGCTAAGGTGTATGTAAACTTACGACTTCAACTGTAAATATATTCCTATTCATTGAACAAGTAAACTTTTAGTACAGTAGGCGTGTGTGTGTATGTGTGTGTGTATGCATGCTTTTGTGTGTGTCTGTGCAGGTTTAGTGCAGATGTATTGGAGGAGCTGTTTAATCTCACTCAATCCTACAGGGTTCTCCTGTTCTCTGACGACCTCCACGTAGCTGCGCTGGTCCTGCTGTTGGGCCCTGTGGAGTGGAGGGGGGCCATGTCTGGGCCGCGGAGCTTCCTCTCTGGTCTGGTAGAGATGGTGGTCTGGTGTAGGCTGGGCCCGGTCCAACCTGGCTAAGCCGATGGAAGTGGTGATGCTCTGGTGGTGGGTGGGGCCTGTGAGGTGCGCTGGGTCTGGTGGGACGTTGTGGGGGCCTGGGGCTCCTTGGTGGTGCAGTGGTCTGGTAGTGGTCTCTGGGTTGTCCTCTGTCCAGTGCGGCATGGGGTGTTTGTCTACCAAGTGCCACATCCTTTAGAGACTTGGCAAACATCCCAACTGTCAGCTTCCTCAGGTGGGAGTGGTCGTGCATGTTCGGGAGTAGGCCACACCCTCTGGTGATGTCAGCGTTGACTTTCTGAATGGTACGGAGATGAAAGTCTTTGCGGGGCAGCAGAGTGGTAAATTGGGAGTTGGGGAACCACTCAGAGGCCCTCTTTGCTATTCAGTTGACCTACTCTCTCCTGCTCCACTCACAGGTTGTTGATGCCGGTGTGAATAATAATAACATCTCTCTCTCACACAGCATGGAGAGCACTGGATTATCATCCCAGTGGACTGCGAGGGCTTCCTTTGAACTTTGCGGCTGAAACCCCTCACAGTCCTCTGTCTTTCAGGGGTAATGCAAGATAGCTAGACAGCGAGAGCGAGAGCGAGAGAGAGAGAGCTGCTCACGCTGACTGAACAGAGCGGCAATGGATTTATGCGGGCAGTCGCACTTTGAACAAAGCTAAGCTCAAGTTCACATCTCGAGCTAGAGCTCAGACTCGATCAACTGGCATTGATCCGCCAAGCTTGGACAACAGACAACACAAACAACGGTTAAGTCGGTCAGAAAACGACCCAGCAAAAGAGCTCCTTAAAATGGAAATTAAAGAGAAGAATATTGTGCACTTTCACTTAATTCCTAGAGAACATCAATTCTGTTGTCAATAAAAACTCAACAAGAGGATTTAACGACAATAAGGAGGACCATTGTTCAGACTGCAAATTAGATTTCAAGGCCATTAGTGGTGTGGCTGAGAAAGGACTCCTCAGAATAATGCTGTCCATAGAGTTAGATAGGAGGCACACTTGCCACTAAGCCCATTTTAGCATTGGCAGCGTCATTGCAGTCTTTCACCATTTTAAGGTGGTCAACTCGATGGACTCTCTTTCCAACTCTCTCTATGAGTGTAGCCTATAACTTACAATGCTCAGCTTTGTTATTGGCTTTGCATGGCATTGCAGATCTCCAAACCATCCACATGAATCATGAATAAGTTATAGATGCAGGTGTGTGAACGAGAGGCATGATTACCTGAGAAGGACACGGTGATAGGGGTCGATTCACCTTCTCCTGACTGACTCGGTATTGAGTGTTGCAACCGAGGACAGACTATTTTTACATGCTACTCACTTCAGCACTCGCCGGCCCCATTCTGTGAGCTTGTGCCGCCCTGCCATTTCCCGGGTGAGCCGTTGTTGCTCCTAGACGTTTCTACATCACAATAACAGTACTTACAGTTGACCAGGGGCAGAGCAAGCGGGGCAGAAATTTGACAAACCGACTTGTTGGAAAGGTGGCATCCTATGACGGTACCACATTGAAAGTCACTGAGCTCTTCAGTAACGTAATTATACTGACAATGTTTGTCTATGAGGATTGCATAGCTCTGTGCTCGATTGTATACACCTGTCAGCAACGGATCCACTAATTTAAAGGTGTGTCCACATACTCTTGTATATAGTGTATGTAGAGATATACTGTATATACACAGTCTACAAAACATTAAGAACACCTGTTATTTCCATGAGAGACTGAGCAGGTGAATCCAGGTGAAAGCTATGATCCCTTATTGATGTCACTTGTTAAATCCACTTCAGTCAGTGTAGATGAAGGGGAGGTTAAAGAAGGATTTTAAGTTCGAAACAATTGAGACATGTATTGTGTATGTGTACCATTCAGAGAGTGAAGACAAATATATAAGTGACTTTGAACGGGCTCACCAGTTTGAGTGTGTCAAGAACTGCAACGCTGCTGGGTTTTTCACGCTCAACAGTTTCCCTGTGTGTATCAAGAATTGTTCACCACCCAAAGGGCATCCAGCCAACTTGACACAACTGTGGGAAGCATGGGAGTCAACATGGACTAGCATCCCTGTGGAACGCCCAACAAATTGAGGCTGTTTTGAGAGGTGGGAGGGTAGCGGGGACTTCATGTTTTGTACCCTCAGTGTATATGAGGATCTGGTATATATGATTTAATGCATCATGTCCAGATAGTACATCATCATTATCTGCCTCGTTCGGAGGAACCCAGAAACACAACTCTGTAGGTCATAGTGACAGTGATGCAGTCTGGTTAGGGAAATGGAATGTGTACATCAGACTATAATATGGATACTAGTCTACATAAGGAACAATTCCCTCACAAAATTAACAACAACCAACCACCCAGAACACTGACAACAGTAATGGAGTGTATCACCAAACAGCCCAACACAGATTCACTCTTTACTGCACTACACAATCATTAACACTGCAGACAGCGGGAGGCCTGGCCTCTTTCATCTCCATGAAGAGGAACCTCGTGTCTTATAATGGATGCTCGTATGAAATATTTATCATCCTTACATCCTGCCTGCCGAGGTAATTGTCTCCAGCATGCTAACGATTAGAGGAGGGCAGCGCGCTAGCGACATGCTAGCTTTCAGAGTCAGGGTGGAGGGGCGGGCGGGCGGTTAGCGTGGAAAGTGGCGTGGAGCAGCGGCTTAAGGTTAAAGTGCTGTGATCCTGACAGCAGGTAAGTGGCGTATAGTGGAGATTAATGCCATTCATCAAATACCTGAGTCTTCTGCCCGCCCTTCCCTGGCTAGTAGTGAGCGGCTGAATATGATGTGAATTGTGGAGAGACTTTTTTAAAAAGGGGGGGCAACTTAGATGTTGTGATGTGTCGCATGATCTGTCGCAATAGGTTGAGCTATTGAATAATGTCTCAGTTAAATCACATTTTACCGTGAAATGCTTTCTTACACGCCCTTAACCAACAATGCAGTTAAGAAAAAGATTTACTAAAGTAAAAAATAAAAGAGCAACAATAAAATAACAAAACAAGGTTATATACAGGGGGTACCGGTACTGAGTCAATGTGCAGCGGTACAGGTTATATACAGGGGGTACCGGTACTGAGTCAATGTGCAGCGGTACAGGTTATATACAGGGGGTACCGGTACTGAGTCAATGTGCAGCGGTACAGGTTATATACAGGGGGTACCGGTACTGAGTCAATGTGCAGCGGTACAGGTTAGTTGATGTAATTGAGGTAATATGTACATGTAGGTAGGGGTAAAGTGAATATGCATAGATAATAAACAGCGTGTAACATCAGTGTAAAAAAAGGGGAGTGGGGGCAACGCAAATAGTCTGGGTAGCCATTTGATTAGCTGTTCAGGAGTATTGTGGCTTGGGGGTAGAAGCTGTTAAGAAGCCTTTTGGACCTAGACTTGGCACTCCGGGACCGCTTTCCGTGCGGTAGCAGAGAGAACAGTTTATGACTAGGGTGGCTGGAGTCTTTGGCAATTTTTAAGGCCTTCCTCTGACATCGCTGACACAGGCAGTGAACTTATCAGTTTAAAGCTGTTAGTGAGCAGATATGATGATTGTTTGTTCACAAGCTTTCCCGTGACAGAGACAAAAGTAGAGCCTGTGTATTTTGCTGTAAATTAAGCATATTATTTCATTTTGATACATCTAAAGACAAACAACATTTTACTGCCAAGACCTCCATAGCTGATTGAGATGTCTGTGAAGCCGCATAGACTTGTAAAATACATTACAACCATAACAGAGACCGCTCTTCAGACTGGTAGAGACTGGTAGAAACTGCTTTCCCGACTGGTAGAGACCACTCTCAAGACTGGTAGAGACTGGTAGAAACTGCTCTCCCGACTGGTAGAGACCGCTCTCCCGACTGGTAGAGACCGGTAGAAACTGCTCTCCCGACTGATAGAGACTGCTCTCCCGACTGGTAGAGACTGCTCTCCTGACTGGTAAAAACTGCTCTCCCGACTGGTAGAGACTGCTCTCCCGACTGGTAGAGACTGCTCTCCCGACTGGCAGAGACTGGTAGAGACTGGTAGAGACTGGAAGAAACTGCTCTCCCGACTGATAGAGACTGCTCTCCCGACTGGTAGAGACCGCTCTCCAGACGGGTAGAGACTGGTAAAAACTGCTCTCCCGACTGGTAGAGACTGCTCTCCTGACTGGTAAAAACTGCTCTCCCGACTGGTAGAGACTGCTCTCCAGACTGGTAGCGACTGGTAGAGACTGGTAGAGACTGGAAGAAACTGCTCTCCCGACTGGTAGAGACTGCTCTCCAGACTGGTGGTGACCGCTCTCCAGACTGGTAGAGACTGGTAGAGACTGGAAGAAACTGCTCTCCCGACTGGTAGAGACCGCTCTCCCGACTGGTAGAGACCGCTCTCCAGACTGGTAGAGACCGGTAGAAACTGCTCTCCCGACTGGTGGAGACTGCTCTCCCAACTGGTAGAGACTGCTCTCCCAACTGGTAGAGACTGCTCTCCCAACTGGTAGAGACTGCTCTCCCAAATGGTAGAGACTGCTCTTCCAAATGGTAGAGACTGCTCTCCGAACTGGTAGAGACCGGTAGAAACTGCTCTCCCGACTGATAGAGACTGCTCTCGCGACTGGTAGAGACCGCTCTCCAGACTGGTAGAGACTGGTAGAAACTGCTCTCCCGGCTGGTAGAGACTGCTCTTCCGACTGGTAGACTGCTCTCCCGGCTGGTAGAGACTGGTATAGACTAGTAGAAACTGCTCTGCCGACTGGTAGAGACTGGTAGAGACCGCTCTCCCGACTGGTAGAGACTGCTCTCCCGACTAGTAGAGACCGCTCTCCCGACTAGTAGAGACCGCTCTCCCGACTGGTAGAGACCGCTCTCCCGACTGGTAGAGACTGGTAGAAACTGCTCTCCCGACTGGTAGAAACTGCTCTCCCGACTGGCAGAAACTGTTCTCCCGACTGGCAGAAACTGCTCTCCCGACTGGTAGAGACCGCTCTCCAGACTGGTAGAAACTGCTCTCCCGATTGGTAGAGACTGGTAGAAACTGCTCTCCAGACTGGTAGAGACTGGTAGAAACTGCTCTCCCGACTGGTAGAAACTGCTCTCCCGACTGGTAGAAACTGCTCTCCCGACTGGTAGAGACTGGTAGAGAATGGTAGAGACTGGTAGAGACTGGTAGAGACTGCTCTCCAGACATATTCTGCAAAGAAGTAATTTTTTTCTCCAGCCTCAGCCAGAGAGAGCCACAGGCTCAGAGGTAATTGACCTAGTAAAAGGCCCTGGTATTAGTGGTTTCAGGAAGAGAGAGAAAGGAGGCGGGGGAGAGAGGGAAAAGGCAAGAAGAGAAAGGGGGAGAGAGAGAGAAAGAGAGAAAGAGAGAAAAAAAATGTGTGTGTGTGTGTGTGTGAGAGAGAGAGAGAAAGGGAAAGAGAGAGAGGTGTGTAAAAATAACAGAAGGCCCAGTAAAAAGAGAGAGAGGGCGGCATGTCAAATGGCTTGCTGTGACTATCTACCCATCCCTCACCATGCAGGTAGCTGGGGGTGCCCACCCCCGAGTGGCGGCCTGTCTGATCCGCTTCCAGACTCCCACTCGCCCTCGGGGAGCAGAGGCGAGTCAGCCTGCGCCGAGCTCGATTTAGCCGCCGCCACGGCAACCACAGCGAGGGGTGCTTCTGGAGTCCTGGCTTTCAAAGCCTCTCTCCATCAAAGGGTAGCTGACAACCTGAAAGCCACTGAGTGGGGGGGAGAGAGAAAGAGAGAATAAGGAGGGATAGAGAGGGAGACAGGATAGTGGAAGAGGGAGGTGGAGGAGAAATTGGGGGGGAGTAAGCCATAGGGAGTGTAAAGGGGAAGAGAAAGAGCTAGACAGAGAGATGTGGGAGAGAGAGAGAGAGAGAGAGAGAGAGAGAGAGAGAGAGAGAGAGAGAGAGAGAGAGAGAGAGAGAGAGAGAGAGAGAGAGAGAGAGAGAGAGGAGAGAGAGAGAGACAGACAGACAGACAGACAGACAGACAGACAGACAGACAGACAGACAGACAGACAGACAGACAGACAGACAGACAGACAGACAGACAGACAGACAGACAGACAGACATACAGACAGACAGACAGAGAGAGAGAGAACACATCCATGTATTGCAACCCTAACCCCAACACTAAACAGGCCAAACATGGGATAAAAAAATGGTGGAAGCTGTAGAAACATAGCTAGGTTGACATAATGCTAGTGTCAGAGATGATAAACTAGGGCAGCTGATGTCATAGACCTGCATAGCTCTACAAAAGGGGCATGGGATGGGCAACATTGAGGCTTGAAAGCCACACCGGGACCTCAAAATTGAATGGAAGGCTGGGGGGAAAAAAGTGGCAACGCAACGTTAGCTAACAGTCTGAGAAGGTAGCGTGCGAGTGGCAAATACAATTGTCTGTTTCGGGCCTGAATTTCCAATAGCAATAATGTGGACGTGTAGGCTTTTATTTACATGTAGCGTAAATAATGTGATTATTTATGCTAAAATGCCACAATAATCCTTCCAAATATTAGCTGTTTGTTTCACCATAACATTTTCGAATGTTCGTTGAAATTGTCCAATTGAAATTGTAGGGAACACTTTCACCGCAAATAAAAGCCTTGTTGAATGCACGTCTGGTTTTAGGCGGTCAAGTATGGTCGTTTTTTTATCCAAAATATTTGTTTCCCCAGTGCATTCGGAAAGTATTCAGACCCCTTGACTTTTTCCACAATTTGTTACGTTACAGCCTATTTTAAAAAGGATAAATTATATATTTTTCTCATCAATCTACACACAATACCCCATAATGACAAAGTAAAAACAGGTTTTAATACATTTTTACAAATGTATTCAAAATAAAAAACAGAAATACCTCATTTACATAAGTATTCAAAACCTCAAAATTGAGTTCAGGTGCATCCTGTTTCCATTGAACATCCTTGAGATGTTTCTACAACTTGATTGGAGTCCACCTGTGGTACGTTCTATTAATTGGACATGATTTGTAAAGGCACACACCTGTCTATATAAGGTCTCACATGTCAGAGCAAAAACCAAGCCATGAGGTCGAAGGAATTGTTCGTAGAGCTCCGAGACAGGATTGTGTTGAGGCACAGATCCAGGGAAGGGTACCAAAAAATGTCTGCACCATTGAAGGTCCCCAAGAACACAGTGCCCTTCATCATTCTTACATTGAAAAAGTTTGGAACCACCAAGACTCTTCCTAGAGCTGGCCACCTGGCCAAACTGAGCAATCGGGGGAGAAGGGCCTTGGTCAGGGAGGTGGACAAGAACCTGATGGTTAACTTGAGAGAGCTCCTGAGTTCCTCTGTGGAGATGGGAGAACCTTACAGAAGGACAACCATCTCTGCAGCACTCATCCAATCAGGCCTTTACGATAGAGTGGCCAAACGGAAGCCACTCCGCAGTAAAAGGCACATGACAGCCCGCTTGGAGTTTGCCTCTTTGGCCTAAATGCCAAGTGTCACATCTGGAGGAAACCTGGCACCATCCCTACAGTAAAGCGTGGTGGTGGCAGCATCATGCTGTGGGGGTGTTTTTCAGTGGCAGGGACTGGGAGACTAGTCAGGATTGAGGGAAAGATGAATGAAGCAATGTACAGAGAGATCCTTGATGAAAACCTGCTCCAGAGCGCTCAGGACCTCAGACTAGGGCGAAGGTTCACCTTCCAACAGGAAAACTACCCTAAGCACACAGCGCAGGAGTGGCTTCGAGAAAAGTCTCTGAATGTTCTTGAGTGGCCCAGCCATAGCCCAAACTTGAACCAGATCGAACATCTCTGGAGAGACCTGAAAATAACTGTGCAGCGACGCTCCCCATCCAACCTGACAGAGCTTGAGATGATCTGCAGAGAAGAATGGGAGAAAATCCCAAAATGCAGGTGGTGCAAAGCTTGTAGCGTCATTTCCAAGACGACTCAAGGCTGTAATCGCTCTCAAATGTGCTTCAACAAAGTACTGAGTAAAGGGTCTGAATATTTATGTAAATATATAAATGTTTTATACATTTGCTAAAACTTCTAAAAACCCATTTTTGCTTTGTCATCATGGGGTATGGTGTGTACAGTGATGAGGGGAAAAAACAATTTAATCAATTTTAGAATAAGGCTGTAATGTAAAAAAAAAAGTGGAAAAAGGCGCTGTTTTCACTTTGTAAAAAATCATGCCCAAATTAAACTGCCTCGTACTCTATTCTAGATCGTACAATATGCATATTATTATTACTATTGGATAGAAAATACTCTCAAGTTTCTAAAACCGTTTGAATTATATCTGTGAGTAAAACAGAACTCATTTTGCAGCAAACTTCCTGACAGGAAGTGAAAAATCTGAACTCGAGGCTCTGTTCCAGGGCCTTCCTATTCAATTGCTTGAAATCTATGGATATACATGCACTTCATATGCCTTCCACTAGATGTCAACAGGCAGTGGGAGGTGGAATGGGGTGTCTAGCTTGACCTGAGGTCGAACAAGAGCTCTTGGAATGACGTGACCACAATTTCCTTTGTCTACCAAGGCGCGGGAAGGACATCAGCATTGGCTTCTGAAAAGCGTTCGGTATAGACGGCTAATATCTCCGGCCTTGATTTTATTTGATACATGTGATAATATCATCGTAAAGTATGTTTTTTCAATATAGTTTTATCAGATTATTCAACGTTTATCGGGAGTTTTGGAGTTTTCCGTTCTCTGCGTTAGGTGAAGATGGACATCTTCGAGCCACTTGGCTAGCTAAGGTTGCTAATTCGACAGGAGAAGAGGACATTCTAAAACCAAACTACGATTTATTCTGGACAAAGGACTCCTTGTACAAGATTCTGATGGAAGCTCAGCAAAAGTAAGAACCATTTATGATGTTATTTCGTATTTCTGTGGAAAATGTTTAGTCCTATTTTCCTTCCTTTTTGCGGGCGCTGTCTCGCTATAACGTAAGCTGTTTGTTATGGTAAAGTTATTTTTAAAAATCTAACACGGCGATTGCATTAAGAACTAGTGTATCTTTCATTTGCTGTCCAACATGTATTTTTTAGTAAAGTTTATGATGAGTTCTTTGGTCAGATTAGGTGACTGTCCAAAATATCTCCGGATAAATTAGTGAATCGATGCTACATGTTCACAACGTATAACCACGGTTTGCAGCTCAAAATATGCACATTTTCGAACAAAACATAAGTGTATTGTGTAACATGATGTTATAAGACTGTCATCTGATGAAGTTGGTCAAGGTTAGTGATTAATTTTATATCTTTTGCTGGTTTTTGCGAATGCTATCTATGCGGTGAATAAATGCGGTTGTGTGTTTGACTATTATGGTAAGCTAATATAATGCTATATTGTGTTTTCGCTGTAAAACACTTACAAAATTGGAAATATTGGCTGGATTCACAAGATGTTTATCTTTCATCTGCTGTACACCATGTATTTTTCATAAATGTTTTATGATGAGTATTTAGGTATTTCACGTTGCTCTCTGTAATTATTCTTGCTGCTTCGGTGCTATTTGTGATTGTAGCTGCAATGTAAAACTATGATTTATACCTCAAATATGCACATTTTCGAACAAAACATAGATTTATTGTATAACATGTTATAAGACTGTCATCTGATGAAGTTGTTTCTTGGTTAGTGACTAATTATATCTCTATTTGGTCGGTTTTGTGATAGCTACCTATGCGGTAAAAAAATTGTGAAAATATGCGGTTGAGTCTTTTGCTATTGTGGTTAGCTAATAGAAATACATAGTGTTTTCGCTGTAAAACATTTTAAAAATCGGAAATGATTCATTTTTCATTTTCTGTATTGGACTTGTGATTTCATGATATTTATATGCTAGTATTTACTTGTGGCGCTATGCTAGGCTATGCTAGTCAGCTTTTTACTGATGAGGATGCTCCCGGATCAGGGATGGTGATGAAGTAGAGGTTAACGAATGCACTCTATTTATTTATTTTTACTAAATAGACGTATTTAATCTCCTTGCCGGCCACATCCCCCTACTGCCTATCCGAGCTCTAGAATGTGCTGAAATAGGCAGCCAGCCATCTTGGTCAGGGATAAATTCTCTATTTAATTCTAAGGTTGGCATAACATTGGCATAACCTACAGTGGTGTGGGCGTTGGCGGTTCCTTGATGTCTTCCATCATCTTCAGTAGGCTGGCTTGAGTCGTCGATGGGGAGAGATCACAGAGTCTGATAGCAGCTGATATTTGTAAGACTGCTGTTTTCACCTGGAAATAGAAGATGGATTGAAGTACACGGTTCACAGTTCCCAACAAATTTATTGTCCAATAGTCAGTGTTGGAATTTCAGTTTACTTCCTGAATATACTGAATTGGAATGGAATTGACCCAATCCCCAACCCTGGTAACCGCAAGTGAAATTTGGACATATTCCTATCTGGCGTCCATTTTGTGTGTCACCCGTTGTTTCCTCTCCCTCAATCCGCAGTTCCACTTCCACGGAAAATGAAGACACATGGAAGAGCTCCAAGACATCTCCTCCTTCAATCATTTTGATAGCATCACACCTATCGTGGTATACAGACAGGTTTCAATGAATAATCAAGGCCATTCAATTTTCCATGTACTGCAACCGCCAAAGAGACTTCTTTTCATGCCCACTCGACATCCAAAGCCATGCTCCCTTGATCGGGAGCTACACTGAGATAGGTCAACGTGTTATAACAAAAGGAAAGCGAGCCCTCTCGCTCCTTCTCTCGTTGTCTCCCTCCCACCCCTGAGCTACCTCTGTCCCTCCCTCTCCCGTCAGTAGGATAGGTGATTAGCATATGATACTGTTCTGAGTTGTGTCGAAGCGCCTGCCAGGTTCCATCTCATGAATAGATCCCATCTATATCCCCATCCATTGGTTAGCATGCAGAGCAGACGACTCCATTGGTTAGCATGCAGAGCAGACGACTCCATTGGTTAGCATGCAGAGCAGACGACTCCATTGGTTAGCATGCAGAGCAGACGACTCCATTGGTTAGCATGCAGAGCAGACGACTCCATTGACACACCCTGCCCTGTCATTTGAAGGAAGTCATCTCATCACATCATGTACGCTCATCTTCGCCGCATCAAATCTACAAGAACAAAAACAAATGCTGCCAGTCTAAGAGCTGGACCCGTATTCATAAAGTGTCTCAGAGTAGGAGTGCCTTCCTAACATTCGTGATCATAATCAATACGATTACATGGACCTGATCCTAGATCAACCCTCAGACACGTTATGAATACGGGCCCAGTAGGTTGTGTGAGGTGCACATGGAATTGTCATGCAGTACGGTACACTGTCTTAGCATTCAATAGCGGACGGCTGTAATAAGATCCATCATCAGTCTGCTATCTAACAGTGCCGAGAAGCACTATGTGAACTACTATCCGCGTTGGTCATTAGCATTCAATGCAGGGTGTGAAGCACGGTAGTGTTATGATTGGAGATGATCACCCCAGAGTTAGGCGTCTCGTGAAAACAATGGGCAGAGATGAGAGGTAGATCAATAACGTTGGGAGTGATGGCTCCTCGCTGACAGCGGGTATTACAGGGAAGAGACACCAGATGCCAGGACTGTCGGAATCCTAATCGGAGCAATTTACACTCCTGTCAGGTAAGGCTCTGGTTCAAATGAATCAGGTGTAAGTACCCCCCGCCCCGCCCCCAAACACGTGCATGAGTTAATGCACGAACACAACAACAAAAACACACACACACACACACACACACACACACACACACACACACACACACACACACACACACACACACACACACACACACACACACACACACACACACACACACACACACACACACACACACACACACACACACACACACACACACACACACACACACACCAAGGTTTCAGTTAGCCGGTAATAGCAGTCTTTTGGCCCCCCCCCCAAAAAAAATGTTAAGTCGATAAATAAAGTTGGAACCGACCAATAGTCTGGGAGAAGAAAAAGCGCATTGCCAAATAATGCATTTTACCCTATTGATTAAAATAGCAGTCGATGAGAGGTGCTGCTGCTGCTGCTGCTGCTGCTGCTCATCAAACAGCTGTTTGTTGCTGCTGAAGTGAAAAGCCCAATCGTTGTGCAAGCAATTCTAAAAGGGCAATCGCGTGTTAAAAAAAAAACAGTTTTGATGGCCACAATTAAAAATAGCTACTATTTTTTTAATTTCTCAACTGGTAGTTGAAGCGCGCTTCCCATTTGCCAGTCAAGTGGATAGGCAACTAGGCTTCAGCACGTCACACACCACCTTGCAATGAGCTGGAGGCAGTATGCATTTTGAAAACATATACTTCATTGTAGAAAGAGGAGGAAGGGAAGCGCTACTAAGGTACACTATAGTATATTTTGGTAGATAGAAGGTGCTCTTTGGTAAAAGGTGTAAATTGGTCATCAAAAAGAAAGGAGGACCAAGGCACTCTTCATATAATTAATTAAAATGCCTTTATTAGTATGGCATGTTCAATAGAAACAAAGTTGTTTAAAAACCGACGCGTTTCGGCTGCATGGCCTTCGTCAGGGAGTGTACTTCATTGTTAGAAACCCGAACATTTTACAACATATGAGGCATGTCTTACCTTGCTTTAAAGTAGCCTAGCCAAAATCGAACCAAACGCGCAGGCGTTTCTTATAGAAAGACTTCCATATGCCATTGAAACCAGAAGTCTTTTTTTTCTCTCATGTTCTAATAGTTTTCAAATCAACTATCTTCCATTCTCCAGCAGCCAAGAGGCACAATCCTAGTCTTATTAGTAACCCATGATAGTTGTTGCATCTTTAGATCTCACCTCTTCCAACTTGTCTAGCATATATTTTCATCTCAGTCTCATAAAACCGCCCGCATGTGCAGTGTGCTTTTGACAACAGTGTTTTCCTGTTAATTGCATGATGGAACGCACATCCGCGCATAGCCTCTACTGTCTTGTGTGCATTGCTGTGCTTATAATGTGAAGAACTAATCGTTTTTCAACATTTTAAGCTAAACGCTCTGATTTGTTGCATGAGTCTTTTAACATGCAGCCCAGGGCTACTGGTTGTATGAATTTGGGATCTATCATCTCACAACTGTCCCAGAGTCTGTTTTGGAATAGGTTATTTCTTTCTCGCACAGAACGACAAGCTGACCAATAGAATAGGTCAACTTTTCTACTATGGGGGATTGTAGACTGACATAGTGAGGATTGTAGACTGCTTGTGATGGGGATTGTAGAGGATTGTATGGGGATTGTAGACTGCTTGTGATTCTGCTGCTCTTTACTCGTCTTGTTGGCTGAAGAAAATTTCATGTGGACAGTTACATCTCCAACTTGCGCATCGGTAACAAGTACGCACGCCATTGGATCATCGAGTTGCATGTTCCATGAATATGAATGACCATAATCTAAATGTGATTTCTGTCATTCTGAGCACCGTGGGTGGACACCCTAATCAGGTTACACACCCAATGCACATGGGTCCAGTAAATTTCTTATGTCTGGTAAAATTAAAATGCTGCCTGTCAAATGTCCGACGCCACATTTTCCTAACGGAAACCCTGACACACACAGGAAATCCACCGACGGGATTTCCACCGACGGGATCCCCACACCCCACCTGTCTCATCCTGAGCAGCAGCAGCCTACCAATGAGAGGTGACGTCAAGCCTGCTTAAAGTAGATTTCTATAAAATATGACCTATAATTAAATACAATACTACAAATACTTTTCCTTCCAATAGTTATTTTTTTATGTTATAAAGCAACTTTTCTGTGTTGGAAAGTTGTGGGCATAACCCAACAACAGAATACCAGTCATTAGAAAAATGTATGTGAGTAGACCGCTGATTGGCCAGCTCATACAATGAGGCAGGATGACATTCTCTATGAGGAAATAGCAAGCCGGAAAGTTTGAGGTGATGTTTTTGAAGTGTTTTTTTTCTTCATTGGTCACAAATACTATTTAATATGAGTACTACATAGAATACTATATAAGATGAGTCCACAATTAGTTTTGGGTATGAGTTAACAGAATACCAACTTCTAAAAGTGAGAGTTACTTTACGCCCTAGATCCCTACCAGTCTACATGCTTCCCAGAGGAGGGAGGCCCTTTCCTTTTCTCCTGGTACCCCAACACACCACTCCTAACCCCAGACCTGTACAGGGTCTTGCCACTAGCCCAACACCGACCTCCCAACACCGACCAGGTGGGGGGGGGGGTCCAACACCGACCAGGAGGGTGGGGGGGGGGGGGGGGGTCCAACACCGACCAGGAGGGTGGGGGGGGGGGGGGTCCAACACCGACCAGGTGGGGGGGGGGGTCCAACACCGACCAGGTGGGGGGGGGGTCCAACACCGACCAGGTGGGGGGGGGGGGGGGTCCAACACCGACCAGGAGGGTGGGGGGGGGGGGGTCCAACACCGACCAGGAGGGTGGGGGGGGGGGGGGGGGTCCAACACCGACCAGGAGGGTGGGGGTCCAACACCGACCAGGTGGGGGGGGGGGGGGGTCCAACACCGACCAGGAGGGTGGGGGGGGGGGGGGGGTCCAACACCGACCAGGTGGGGGGGGGGGTCCAACACCGACCAGGTGGGGGGGGGGGTCCAACACCGACCAGGAGGGTGGGGGGGGGGGGTCCAACACCGACCAGGAGGGGGGGGGGGGTCCAACACCGACCAGGAGGGTGGGGGGGGGGGGGGGTCCAACACCGACCAGGAGGGTGGGGGGGGGGGGTCCAACACCGACCAGGAGGGTGGGGGGGGGGGGGGGTCCAACACCGACCAGGTGGGGGGGGGGGTCCAACACCGACCAGGAGGGTGGGGGGGGGGGGGGGGTCCAACACCGACCAGGAGGGTGGGGGGGGGGGGGGGGTCCAACACCGACCAGGAGGGTGGGGGGGGGGGGGGGTCCAACACCGACCAGGAGGGTGGGGGGGGGGGGGGGGTCCAACACCGACCAGGAGGGTGGGGGGGGGGGGGGGTCCAACACCGACCAGGTGGGGGGGGGGGGGGGGTCCAACACCGACCAGGAGGGTGGGGGGGGGGGGGGGGTCCAACACCGACCAGGAGGGTGGGGGGGGGGGGTCCAACACCGACCAGGTGGGGGGGGGGGGTTCCATCACCGACCAGGAGGGTGGGAGGCTCAACCTGTGGATGTCTGCAGCAAGCTACACTATGTAATGTGTTAAAACATCTCTCTCTCTCTTCCCCGTTGCCAGTAGGCACACTTTCATCCCTCCCCAGGGACCATAAATAATGCAATACATCCATCCTTCCCTCCGCTATCCCTTAGCTTCGTCCCTTCACTGTGTGATTGTTACACGGTACTGTAGGGCTGTCGCTCTCTCTGCCATTACCATGCAGGCACATCTGCAGACATCAATAAATGACAGGTGGTGGACCTAGGGGTTACATCGGAGGGGCTCACTCAGTGTCAGCGTCAGACAGGGCCGACCGACAGGGCCGGCCGGAGGCTGGAAAGCGGCCAGCCTGTCCTGCTTAATATTTCACCACCTCCGCCAGTCAGTTATCCAGTCAGTCAGTCATCCAGTACGTTAGCCAGCAAGTCAGTTAACCACTCAGCCTGCCAGTGGGTTAACCAGTCAGCCAGTCAATCAGCCAGCTAGTGGGTTATCCACTCAGTTAGCCCGCCTGCCAGTGGGTTAACCAATCAGCCAGCCAGCCAGTCAGTCTGTCAGTCAGTGAATCAGTCAGCCAGCCAGCCAGTCTGTCAGTCAGTGAATCAGTCAGCCAGCCACAGAGAAAATAAAAATAGGTCTGAGTGTAACTAGACATATTACTGTATACAGTCCTGGGGTGTGTTCAGAAGGGTCGCAGATTCACAACATCGCAGATAGAAATGTAACTCATAGAGCTGACAAGATTGTCTGTTCTCTGTTACGAAGCAAAAAAAATTGGTTCTACATTATGCATTTCTACCTAAACGTTCTTAGCGTTGAGCCTTCCTGAATATGCCTTTGACCTTTGACCTGTGTCAACAACAATGGGATCCACAGTCTGAGTGGTTTGGAGTACAGTGGTTTGTGATATGGCCAGGGCCAGGGTAAAGAGAATGCAGTATGTATTGAAAGAACCAAGATAAAGCTTAACAATGGTTCAGTTAAAGTTGTCCTCGAAAACCAATCAGGAGATGCACATCGTCATGGAAGCTCCTCAGATTTTCCTGGGTGGAAAAAGGTTGCCATGTGTGCCTGATGATGTCATCACCATGACAACAGTACAAATCCCAAGATATTGTTATGCCAAGGCGTAGACTCATCATAATTCAAGGCCTTAACACAGCTAAATCAATGACTACGGAGTCTACTGTACAGCTAAATCAACAACTACTGAGTCTACTGTACAGCTAAATCAATGACTACTGAGTCTACTGTACAGCTAAATCAACAACTACTGAGTCTACTGTACAGCTAAATCAACGACTACTCAGTCTACTGTACAGCTAAATCAACGACTACTGAGTCTACTCTACAGCTAAATCAACGACTACTGAGTCTACTGTACAGCTAAATCAACGACTGCTGAGTCTACTGTACAGCTAAATCAACGACTACTGAGTCTACTGTACAGCTAAATCAACAACTACTGAGTCTACTGTACAGCTAAATTAACAACTACTGAGTCTACTGTACAGCTAAATTAACAACTACTCAGTCTACTGTACAGATAAATCAACAACTACTCAGTCTACTGTACAGCTAAATCAACAACTACTGAGTCTACTGTACAGCTAAATTAACAACTACTGAGTCTACTGTACAAGGTGCAGTGTGTGGGAGATAGGCTCGTTGCTGTCATGTACGGAATAAGGTAACCTTGGTAACTAATATAACATTCTGTTCCTGCTTTGTCACTGGTTGTGTCAAAAATGACACCCTATTGCTTTTGACCAAAGACCTATGGGTCCTTGACAAATGTAGTGCACTAACTAGAGCATAGTGGGGTAATGGTCCATCCCAAATGGTAACCTATTCCCTGTCTAGTGCACTACTTCTTGATCAAGGCTCATAGGGCTCAAGTCAAATGTAGTGCACTAAATAGGGCATAGGATGTCATTTGGGACACACACAATGGGGGTCTTCTTGGAATGGGCCAGAGCCACTACTCTAGTCTTGTTGAATGGTTTATTCTGGGCCAAGACGCTCTCACCCTGTTGTTTACACCTATGTGACCCTTACTGATCTATTAGATGGACCTATTGGGCTAGGATCAAGGGGGCAGACAGTCTGATAACTAGGCTGTGTGTGTGTGCGTGCGTGTGCGCGCACGTGTATTGTGGCCCTACTTACCTAACGGCCTGCACTTTGGTTCACACTCCCTCATAGATGACCGACAGAACAGTGGATCACGGTCCCCTGACCGTTTGAGAGGTTAGATGGCCCTGTTAGGAAGAGGTTATTACACTATAATGTCAGGAAGAGGTTACTACACCATGCTCTCAGGAAGAGGTTACTACACCATGCTGTCAGGAAGAGGTTATTACACCATGCTGTCAGGAAGAGGTTACTACACCATGCTGTCAGGAAGAGGTTATTACACCATGCTGTCAGGAAGAGGTTACTACACCATGCTGTCAGGAAGAGGTTATTACACCATGCTGTCAGGAAGAGGTTACTACACCATGCTGTCAGGAAGAGGTTATTACACCATGCTGTCAGGAAGAGGTTACTACACCATGCTGTCAGGAAGAGGTTATTACACCATGCTCTCAGGAAGAGGTTACTACACCATGCTGTCAGGAAGAGGTTATTACACCATGCTGTCAGGAAGAGGTTATTACACCATGCTGTCAGGAAGAGGTTATTACACCATGCTGTCAGGAAGAGGTTATTACACCATGCTGTCAGGAAGAGGTTACTACACCATGCTGTCAGGAAGAGGTTATTACACCATGCTGTCAGGAAGAGGTTACTACACCATGCTGTCAGGAAGAGGTTACTACACCATGCTGTCAGGAAGAGGTTATTACACCATGCTGTCAGGAAGAGGTTATTACACCATGCTGTCAGGAAGAGGTTATTACACCATGCTGTCATGAAGAGGTTACTACACCATGCTGTCAGGAAGAGGTTACTACACCATGCTGTCAGGAAGAGGTTATTACACCATGCTGTCAGGAAGAGGTTATTACACCATGCTGTCAGGAAGAGGTTACTACACCATGCTGTCAGGAAGAGGTTATTACACCATGCTGTCAGGAAGAGGTTATTACACCATGCTGTCAGGAAGAGGTTATTACACCATGCTGTCAGGAAGAGGTTACTACACCATGCTGTCAGGAAGAGGTTATTACACCATGCTGTCAGGAAGAGGTTATTACACCATGCTGTCAGGAAGAGGTTATTACACCATGCTGTCAGGAAGAGGTTACTACACCATGCTGTCAGGAAGAGGTTACTACACCATGCTGTCAGGAAGAGGTTATTACACCATGCTGTCAGGAAGAGGTTATTACACCATGCTGTCAGGAAGAGGTTACTACACCATGCTGTCAGGAAGAGGTTACTACACCATGCTGTCAGGAAGAGGTTACTACACCATGCTGTCAGGAAGAGGTTACTACACCATGCTGTCAGGAAGAGGTTACTACACCATGCTGTCAGGAAGAGGTTATTACACCATGCTGTCAGGAAGAAGTTATTACACCATGCTGTCAGGAAGAGGTTACTACACCATGCTGTCAGGAAGAGGTTATTACACCATGCTGTCAGGAAGAGGTTACTACACCATGCTGTCAGGAAGAGGTTATTACACCATGCTGTCAGGAAGAGGTTATTACACCATGCTGTCAGGAAGAGGTTATTACACCATGCTGTCAGGAAGAGGTTACTACACCATGCTGTCAGGAAGAGGTTATTACACCATGCTGTCAGGAAGAGGTTACTACACCATGCTGTCAGGAAGAGGTTACTACACCATGCTGTCAGGAAGAGGTTATTACACCATGCTGTCAGGAAGAGGTTACTACACCATGCTGTCAGGAAGAGGTTACTACACCATGCTGTCAGGAAGAGGTTATTACACCATGCTGTCAGGAAGAGGTTACTACACCATGCTGTCAGGAAGAGGTTACTACACCATGCTGTCAGGAAGAGGTTATTACACCATGCTGTCAGGAAGAGGTTACTACACCATGCTGTCAGGAAGAGGTTACTACACCATGCTGTCAGGAAGAGGTTATTACACCATGCTGTCAGGAAGAGGTTACTACACCATGCTGTCAGGAAGAGGTTACTACACCATGCTGTCAGGAAGAGGTTATTACACCATGCTGTCAGGAAGAGCTTAGAGGGAGAGAGAGAAAGAGTGTGTCAAAGTCAATCAAATTTAGGAGGATCAATGCACAGACTGCCTGGCAGATCCAAGGGAAACCCAGACTCCAAGGTCTCCAACACTACTTCAAAGTGGTGACACGTCCGTTAGCGTGTCTAATTCTGATCGCATCGACAGGCCTAAGGCTACCGCACAGGCAGAAATCTGCAGAGGAAATCTAGGCCACTGCTCAGTGAGCGTGAGAGTGTGTGTGTGAAAGAGAGAGATGGAGATAGAGAGAGCATTTATGCATCTTTCCTTTGAACCTAAAGAAAATAAACATGAGTCTCGTCAATATTATAACCTTTGAGGACTTGAGAGGTAGTGTAGACAGAAAGTAGTTTAATAACAGTACAGTCAAGAAATAAAGCTTTATTTGTTGCTGGACCATGGCCCACGTTGCAACAGGAATTCTGATCACATACCAAAGAGGAACAACTGGACGTTTGCAAATATAGCAGTGAGTTCATATTGATGAACTCTCTTGTTCAATTTCATCATACCAAACTAAAATCACATATTTCCACATTCATAATAATCAATATTCAGACTCTCTCTCAAATTCAGGTCAGAGAGGAGCTACGTTTCCTTTCAATTTTTTTTAATAGAAATACTCGATCGAGAGTCAGGTGGGGCTAAATATCCTGAATGACTTACTTTGAAAGTAGGTAGGTACTGCAGGGTAGGGGACTATTTTCGCTGTGTATACACTATTTCCAACAGACTATTCTATTGTTACAATTTGTTTTGTTAGAAAGTGTACACAAGGCCTTTGTGTAGCTATCCCAGTTATTGCATCTTCACTGACTGTGTAAGTGCGTACTGTAGGGAGGACATCCGTAGGGTAGCACATTTACTGCAAACTTTAAGGAGACTATTACTGATTTGTGCCTTAGAATTCATCATATTGTATCTAATATATAGCGCACATGTGAAACAGGGTTTGAACACTGTCCTTCAGCCTATACTCAGACAATAAGACTTGCAAAACGTCTCCCTCTAATGAGGTTCTACTGTTCACTTCCATTCCTGAGAATGTGTAACAGATAGTAATGAATCAATAGTTAAAGTATCATTGTAACTTCCACCAATAGCAATCTGAGACTAGAGAAATCCAGTCAAAATCACCTCAGATTATTATTTTTACGGTCAATTTTTAAATTGTTTTCTTCTCGTTTTTTTTACTACACTATATCAATGTCGCCTTGAAATGGACTCAACTTTAACATTAAAAGCAAGAACACCTTTAAATTATCTAAAAGAAAGGCAACTGGGCCCATATTCACAAAGCATCCCGGAGTAGGAGTGCTGATCTAGGATCAATTATCTTTTAAATCATAATGAATAAGAGAGGGTATCAGCAGCACTAGATCCTAGGATGTAGTGCCCCGGATGGTGCTCTCAGTAGAAATACAACAGCGACCCCCAGTGGACATTTGCATGAATAGCAGGTAAATCAATGTTTTAACTATGAGTTTCTCAAAACACGTATGTATTAATGAATCGTTTACTGCTATTAGCCCATAGAAGCACATTGAATAACAGAGACAAATAATACATCAAAGTAAGTGTCTGTCCTATATCTGAGAGAAACAGGGACTAAACTATTTGCATACAGTATACTTCCATAATAATGTTTAACTGGTACCAGGGCTGCCTTTAGACTAGTCTTTTTTGGGCTTGTGGGCCTAACTGTCACGCCCTGACCTTAGAGATCCTTTTTATGTCTCTATTTTGGTTTGGACAGGGCGTGAGTTGGGGTGGGTATTCTATGTTCTATGTTTGTAGTTCTATGTTTTGGCCGGGTGTGGTTCTCAATCAGGGACAGCTGTCTAGACCTTTTCTCACCTGTGTTTGTGGGAAGTTGACTTTGTTTAGGGCACATAGCCTTTAGCTTCACGGTTTGTTTTTGTAGTGTTTATTGTTTTGTTCGGGGTCATTTTTATTAATAAAAGGAAAATGTACAAACACCACGCTGCACCTTGGTCATCTTCTTTTAACGGCCGTGACACTAACAAGAATCACAAACACAAATGTACAGTACCATTCAAAAGTTTGGACACGCCTACTCATTCAAGGGTTTTTCTTTATTTTTACTAAGTTTTACTACATTGTAAAATAATCTGTTTCACCTGTCCTTGTGATTGTCTCCACCCCCTCCAGGTGTCGCTTATTTTCCCCGGTGTATATATCCCTGTGTTTCCTGTCTCTCTCTTGTATGTCTTTCAAGTCAACCAGTGTGTTTTCCCGCACTCCTGCTTCTATTCTCTTTTTGCGAGTCCTCCCGGTTTTGACCCTTGCCTGTTTTCTGGACCCCGTTACCGCCTGCCTGACAATTCTGTCTGCCCTGACCTCGAGCCTGCCTGCCACTCTGTACCTCCTGGACTCTGAACTGGTTTTGACCTTTTGCCTGTCCACGACCATTCTCTTGCCTACACCTTTTGGATTGATTATTAAATATCAAAGACTCAAACCATCTGCCTCCCGTGTCTGCATCTGGGTCTTGCCTTGTGCCTTTATAACATCAAAACAATGAAATGGAATCAAGTAGTGACCAAAAAAGTGTTAAACAAATCAACATATATTTTTGATTTTAGATTCTTCAAAGTAGCCACCATTTTCCTTGACAGCTTTGGTATACACTCTTGGCATTCTCTCAACCAATTCTCTCAAAATACTTTTCCAATAGTCTTGAAGGAGTACACATATGCTGAGCACTTGTTCACCGCAGTCCCAGTCCCAAACCATCTCAATTGGGTTGAGGTCAGGTGATTGTAGAGGCCAGGTCTGATGCAGCACTCCATCACTTTCCTTCTTAGTCAAATAGCACTTACACAGCCTGGAGGTGTGTTGGGTCATTGTCCTGTTGAAAAGCAAATGATAGTCCCACTAAGTGCAAACCAGAAGGGATGGCGTATCGCTGCAGAATGCTGTGGTATCCATGCTGGTTAAGTGTGCCTTGAATTCTAAATAAATCATGAGAGCCAGTTATATCAATGGGTTTTGCGACTGCAGTTGAAGAAACTTTCAAAGTTCTTGACATTTTCCGGATTGTCTGACCTTCATGTCTTAACCTCTCTTGGGTAGGGGGCAGTATTTTGGGTAGGGATTACTGGGAGTGCATTCTGATGAAGATCATCAAAGGTAAGTGAATATTTATAATGCTATTTCTGACTTCAGTTGACTACACAACATGGCGGATATCTGTTTGGCTTGTTTGGTCTCTGAGCGCTGTACTCAGATTATTGCATGGTGTGCTATTTCGGTAAATTTTCATCAACATTTATGATGAGTATTTCTGTAAATTGATGTGGCTCTCTGCAAAATCACCGGATGTTTTTGGAACTACTGAACATAACGTGCCAATGTATACTGAGATTTTTTTATATAATTATGAACTTTATCAAAGATACATGTATTGTGTAACATGAAGTCCTATGAGTGTCATCTGATGAAGATCATCAAAGGTTAGTGATTCATTTTTATCTCTTTCTGCTTTTTGTGACTCCTCTCTTTGGCTGGAAAAATGGCTGTGTTTTTCTGCGACTTGGTGCTGACCTAACATAATCGTTTGTGGTGCTTTCGTCGTAAAGCCTATTTGAAATCGGACACCATGGTGGGATTAACAGGAAGTGTATCTTTAAAATGGTGTAAAATACTTGTATGTTTGAGGAATTTTTATTATGAGATTTCTGTGGTTTGAATTTGGCGCCCTGCACTTTCACTGGCTGTTGTCATATTGATCTCAGCCATTTTTGTGTCATTGTGTGATAATTTTTGTGTATTATCATTGTTTTCTTAAACATTATAAAATGTTCCTAAAATAAAAGTTTGTTTCTTTATACTCTAATTTTGCTTTCTGTGGCACACACTACTGGTCAATATGAGCTACCAAAATGAAGTGTGCCAGCCAGTCAAGACTTCCGCCGAAGTTGGTCCCTCTCCTTGTTCGGGCGGCGTTCGACGTCACCGACCTTCCAGCCATCGTCGATCCTCTTTTCATTTTCCTTTGGTTTTGTCTTGTCTTGTCTTCCATCACACCTGGTCCCAATCCCATCAATTACATGTTGTGTATTTAACCCTCTGTTCCCCCTCATGTCCTTGTCGGTGATTGTTTATTGTAAGTGCTTGTGCACGTCTGTCCTGGTGTGCGTCGGGTTATGTACCCATTATCTGATTGGTCTGTTTTCCGTGGGTGTTTTGTTATTAAACTGCGCCGTTGGAAACACAGTTTTTGCTCTCCTGCGTCTGACTTCTCTGCCGCCAGTACGCACTACTTACATCCCAGTACGCACCCCTTACACAGGCCTTGCAGAGAATTTCGGCAGGCAGGAAAATAGCCTTGCCGAAATCCTCCCCCTATTCTAATTTCCTTAATTTTGTGGCTAGAGTCAAATACTTTCTGTGGCACACATCAGAGTCAAATACTTTCTATAGAACAAACTTCATGTCAGGTTAGGCAACCGGAATTAATAATGAATGTATGTGTGTTATATTAAACAGAGGAGGGAGTAAAATGTTGGCAAGCAATAAACATTTCAGAACAACTACTAGTCGAATAAGACATGGCAGAGATGACAAATTTTGGCAAAGAGATTTATTTATAGACTAATACACTTGAAACAAATAGCCAAACGGAAAACTGCAGACATTACCAGTGCCTCCACCGCGATCAAACCGTCATAAAAAAATAAAATGAAATGCAGCCTAACGTGATCAGAAAATTCCAACTAGCAAGCAAGTGTCACGCCCTGACCATAGATTGCTTTGTATGTTTCTATGTTTTGTTTGGTCAGGGTGTGATGTGGGTGGGCATTCTATGTTGTATGTCTAGGTTGTCTATTTCTGTGTTTGGCCTAGTATGGTTCCCAATCAGAGACAGGTGTCAGTCGTTGTCTCTGATTGGGAGCCATATTTAGGTAGCCTGTTTTTCTTTGTGTTTTGTGGGTGGTTATTTTCTGTGTCTGTGTTTCACCATACGGAACTGTCTCGGTCATTTGTCAGTTTATTGTTTTTGTTCATTGTTCAAGTATTCTTATTAAAATGGATACTTACCACGCTGCGCATTGGTCCTCCTCTTCTCATTCCAACGACGAGCGTTACAGCAAGTCGAAGAATTGAGTGCGTGCACGTTTACGTGGAAGGGGGGGGATAGATTTCTGTCAGGGGGAGCTTTTCGGCACAACACCGGCGTCCCTCCAGAGTGGTCGTGCGACATCTTTTATGAAACTGAAACAGCAATATTCAAAGAAGAAGAAAAAAAACGGTATGAAACCTACAGTGAATGTTCATTCCCTCTTCTTTCTGTCACGAACGTCGTAGAGAGGAGACCAAGGCACAGCGTGATTAATATACATCTTCCTTTTAATAAATAAGAAGACTGAACTATACAAAATAACAAAACGAACGTGAACGCTAAATGACACGAGTGCAGACATGCAACATCACATAGACAATAACCCACCAAAACCAAAATGGAAAATGGCAACCTAAATAGGATCCCCAATCAGAGACAATGATAAACAGCTGTCTCTGATTGGGAACCAATCTATGCCACCATAGACCTACATTACATAGACAATTCCAAAACCCCGTAGATATACAAAAAACCCTAGACAAGACAAAAACACACATAACACCCTCGTCACACCCTGCCCTAACCAAAATAATAAAGAAAACAAAGATAACTAAGGTCAGGGCGTGACACCTTCCTGGAAGCAACATAGAAGAAATGTGGGCCTATCAATCCATACCATTTTGTCTTTACTTCCTATCCATCCAAATAGTTTTGAGAGAGGTTAGGTGTGAAATCATGTGACAACCTGTAACGCTCGTCGTTAGGTGGAAGAGAGGAGGACCAAAGCGCAGCGTGGTAAGTGTTCATGTCTTTTTAATAAGCAACACGGAACACTGGAACAAAACAATAAACGAAGAATAACGAACGAAACAGTACCGTGTGGCGAACAAACACTGACACGGCAACAAACACCCACAAACCAAAAGTGAAACCCAGGCTGCCTAAGTATATTACTCAATCAGGGACAACGATTGACAGCTGCCTCTGATTGAGAATCATACCAGGCCGAACACAAAACCCCAACATAGAAAAACACACAGACAGCCCACCCCAACTCACGCCCTGACCATACTAAATAAAGACAAAACAAAGGAAATAAAGGTCAGAACGTGACACAACCAACATCTTAAAATCATGTCTAGGGATTTATTTGGTAGACAGTTAAACATTACACAGAACAGTTAATGAAACAACTTAAAAGCCAATCGGATGTGATTTAGTACAACATATTTTGGCAGTACACACACAAAAAAAACTGTTCATATCAACAACAACAAATAGGCCTACAATAACATACGCTTTACACATTCATCTGGAGGTTAATTGAAAAGCCTGTATCAACTTCATATTGAATCACTGTCAGTTAATATCTGCAGTGGACCGTGTCGTCTGAGGACAGGAAATGCTGTTGTGTCTGTTGTCTTTAGTGGCTTAATAATACCTTTTCAGAGTGGAAACTATAGTGCAATCTACTCTAATAAGAATATATTCTAACATTGTACTTACAGGTGGGGAAGTTGGTAGCTGTGTGGTACGCTATGAAACAGAACATATTGCTGTAGATACACTATGATAGGGAAGATACTGCTGCTCTCAAGGACAGGAACGGATTTACACGATCTTATTTGCATCTGGTGTTGTTAGGAAGCAGCCAGTGAAACGCGTCCTTTACGCTTTGCTCTTCTCTGACGTCTCTGAGCCTGCTTTTGCCCCACGCGATCCAAAGCGCTGACTCAGTTCTGCCAACAACACTGAGCAGCAGGATTTCTGTGGGGAGAAGAGGGGAGAGGAGAGAGATGGGAGGGGAGAGTAAAGAGAGGGGAGAGGAAAGAAGAGAGGGGAGGAGGATAGAATGGAGAGAGGGGAGGATAGGAGAGGAAAAAGGTGTGAGGAGTAAGAGGATTTATTGGAGGAAAATTATTGTATTGGCTTTCAATATTCATGCGTAGATTTGAAAATCGCAATAAACAGAACATCTTTTTAACAGAACAAGGTCCATTCTTTATCCGCTCCTCATGTCCCCTTACCTTCTGGTCCTTGGCTTGACTGCGGGCCTTGGAGGCAAGCTCCAGGAGGGCCATGAGGAGTCCCAGGCCCAACCCCAGGGCCAGGAGCAGGAAGAGGCCCCTCAGGAGGTGGGGCTGGAGGGCATGTGGGGCTTGGCCCCCCTCTGGCAAGCAGCTGCTGGCCCACCACTTACTCTGCAGGAAGGCCAACTCCCCAGATTCACTCAGTTGCAGTATGGCCACTGTTATGTTCTTCATCATGGGAAAGCCTGGCAGGAGAGAGAGGGATGGAGGAGGGAGAGAGACGGATGGAGGAGGGTGTGAGGGAGAGAGACGGGGAGGAGGGTGTGAGGGAGAGAGACGGGGAGGAGGGTGTGGGAGAGAGACGGGGAGGAGGGTGTGAGGGAGAGAGACGGGGAGGAGGGTGTGGGAGAGAGAGGGATGGAGGAGGAAGAGAGACGGATGGAGGAGGAAGAGAGAGGGATGGAGGAGGGAGAGAGAGGGATGGAGGAGGGAGAGAGAGGGATGGAGGAGGGAGAGAGAGGGATGGAGGAGGGAGAGAGAGGGATGGAGGAGGGAGAGAGAGGGATGGAGGAGGAAGAGAGAGGGATGGAGGATGGAGAAAGAGGGATTGAGTAGGGAGAGAGAGGGATGGAGGAGGGAGAGAGACGGGGAGGAGGGTGTGAGGGAGAGAGACGGATGGAGGAGGAAGAGAGAGGGATGGAGGAGGGAGAGAGGGATGGAGGAGGGAGAGAGAGGGATGGAGGAGGAAGAGAGACGGATGGAGGAGGAAGAGAGAGGGATGGAGGAGGAAGAGAGAGGGATGGAGGAGGAAGAGAGAGGGATGGAGGAGGGAGAGAGAGGGATGGAGGAGGGAGAGAGAGGGATGGAGGAGGAAGAGAGAGGGATGGAGGAGGAAGAGAGAGGGATGGAGGATGGAGAAAGAGGGATTGAGTAGGGAGAGAGAGGGATGGAGGAGGGAGAGAGAGGGATGGAGGAGGGAGAGAGACGGGGAGGAGGGTGTGAGGGAGAGAGACGGATGGAGGAGGAAGAGAGAGGGATGGAGGAGGAAGAGAGAGGGATGGAGGAGGGAGAGAGGGATGGAGGAGGGAGAGAGAGGGATGGAGGAGGGAGAGAGAGGGATGGAGGAGGGAGAGAAAGGGATGGAGGAGGAAGAGAGAGGGATGGAGGAGGGAGAGAGAGGGATGGAGGAGGGAGAGAGAGGGGTGGAGGAGGAAGAGAGAGGGATGGAGGAGGAAGAGAGAGGGATGGAGGAGGGAGAGAGAGGGATGGAGGATGGAGAGAGAGGGATGGAGGATGGAGAGATAGGGATGGAGGAGGGAGAGAGAGGGATGGAGGAGGAAGAGAGAGGGATGGAGGAGGAAGAGAGAGGGATGGAGGATGGAGAGAGAGGGATGGAGGAGGGAGAGAGGGATGGAGGATGGAGAGAGAGGGATGAAGGAGGAAGAGAGAGGGATGGAGGAGGAAGAGAGAGGGATGGAGGATGGAGAGAGAGGGATGGAGGATGGAGAGAGAGGGATGGAGGAGGAAGAGAGAGGGATGGAGGAGGGAGAGAGAGGGATGGAGGAGGAAGAGAGAGAGGGAGGGATGGAGGAGGAAGAGAGAGAGAGGGATGGAGGAGGGAGAGAGAGGGATGGAGGAGGAAGAGAGAGGGATGGAGGAGGAAGAGAGAGGGATGGAGGAGGGAGAGAGAGGGATGGAGGAGGGAGAGAGAGGGATGGAGGAGGAAGAGAGAGAGATGGAGGAGGGAGAGAGGGATGGAGGAGGAAGAGAGGGATGGAGGAGGGAGAGAGAGGGATGGAGGAGGAAGAGAGAGGGATGGAGGAGGAAGAGATAGGGATGGAGGAGGAAGAGAGAGGGATGGAGGAGGGAGAGAGGGATGGAGGAGGGAGAGAGGGATGGAGGAGGGAGAGAGAGGGATGGAGGAGGAAGAGAGAGAGATGGAGGAGGGAGAGAGAGGGATGGAGGAGGAAGAGAGAGAGATGGAGGAGGAAGAGAGAGGGATGGAGGAGGAAGAGAGAGAGATGGAGGAGGAAGAGAGAGGGATGGAGGAGGAAGAGAGAGGGATGGAGGAGGAAGAGAGAGGGATGGAGGAGGAAGAGAGAGGGATGGAGGAGGGAGAGAGAGGGATGGAGGAGGAAGAGAGAGGGATGGAGGAGGAAGAGAGAGATGGAGGAGGGAGAGAGAGGGATGGAGGAGGAAGAGAGAGGGATGGAGGAGGAAGAGAGAGGGATGGAGGAGGAAGAGAGAGGGATGGAGGAGGAAGAGAGAGGGATGGAGGAGGGAGAGAGAGATGGAGGAGGAAGAGAGATGGATGGAGGAGGGAGAGAGAGATGGAGGAGTGAGAGAGAGGGATGGAGGAGGAAGAGAGAGGGATGGAGAAGGGAGAGAGAGGGATGGAGGAGGAAGAGAGAGATGGAGGAGGAAGAGAGATGGATGGAGGAGGAAGAGAGAGGGATGATGAGGGAGAGAGAGGGATGGAGGAGGGAGAGAGAGGGATGGAGGAGGAAGAGAGAGGGATGGAGGAGGGAGAGAGGGATGGAGGAGGGAGAGAGACGGATGGAGGAGGGAGGGAGAGAGGCGGAAGGGGAGGAAGGTGTGAGGGAGGGAGAGAGACGGGAGGAGGGTGTGAGGGAGGGAGAGAGACGGGGAGGAGGGTGGGAGAGAGATACAGGGAGGAGGGTGGGGGAGAGATACAGGAAGGAGGGTGGGAGAGAGATACAGGGAGGAGGGTGGGAGAGAGATACAGGGAGGAGGGTGTGAGAGAGATACAGGGAGGAGGGTGTGAGAGATATACAGGGAGGAGGGTGTGAGAGATATACAGGGAGGAGGGTGGAAGAGAGGGACAGGGAGGAGGGTGGAAGAGAGGGGCAGGGAGGAGGGTGGAAGAGAGGGCAGGCAGGAGGGTGGGAGAGCAAGGAGTTAGGAATGTGTGTGTGTGTATCAAGTAATGAACCACACTTCAAATACTTCAGATACTCACCACCACAGCAGGCCACCCATAAAAACACAGACAACATTCCCAATGTTCCTTTATTGACATCACAGTGTTGCATTTATCATGCTTATCTATGGAGGGGGTACTGTGGACCCAGCTGCTAGGGGCTCACCTAAGGGTACTGTCGACCCAGCTGCTAGGGGCTCACCTAAGGGTACTGTGGACCCAGCTGCTAGGGGCTCACCTAGGGGTACTGTGGACCCAGCTGCTAGGGGCTCACCTAGGGGTACTGTGGACCCAGCTGCTAGGGGCTCACCTAGGGGTACCGTGGACCCAGCCTCTAGGGGCTCACCTAGGGGTACCGTGGACCCAGTTGCTAGGGGCGAGCCTAGGGGTACCGTGGACTCAGCTGCTAGGGGCGAGCCTAGGGGTACCGTGGACTCAGCTGCTAGGGGCTCACCTAGGGGTACCGTGGACTCAGCTGCTAGGGGCTCACCTAGGGGTACCGTGGACTCAGCTGCTAGGGGCTCACCTAGGGGTGCTGCAATGCTGTACCCTCTCATGGCGATGAGTTCGCTGCTGCGGATCAGGTTGCAGTAGCGAGCCACAGCCAGGTCCAGAGACGCTGCCTCTCCAATAAAGGCGTAGTTGCCTTCCTGGGTGCGTCGATTGCCCTCTTCCACTGAAGCCACGCAGCTTTTCTTCCTCTCCATATGCTGGTAGATGCGTCGGTAGGTGGGGTTGTTGGAGTTCTGGAAATGTGAGCGAAATGAGAACCGTAGAAATGCAAAATTGATAAGATAGATTTTTGCTGGTGTTGAGACATACGCGGTTCTAGTTCTACTCTTTCATCCAGAAACCCACCTTGGAAGGGAACGTACAGAACTATGAACAGGTAAAGATAAGAAAATACATATATTGACTTCCATTATGGAGCCAGATACCTGCCAAAAGGTTGAACGTATGTATCATTAGGATCGTAAGAAAATCCATACGTAAATTGTTAGGATAGTAAGAAAAGCCATGCGTTAAACATGAAACGTAAACGTTCAAATAGATCTGGAAACGTACATACCCTATGTTACGACTATGAATTAAAATTGACACGTTCAATTCGTTCTTTACGTCTCCCTTTACTTGGTTACAAATATTTTTTATGAGTACAAACATTTGTCAGTAATGTGGCATCTGCAAAGGACATGAACCGAACGTAGCTAGTCGAAGTTAGCTAGTCAATCCACCAACTAAAGGACATTAACTGAACGTAGCTAGTCGAAGTTAGCTAGTCAATCCACCAACTAGAGGACATGAACTGAACGTAGCTAGGTAAAGTTAGCTAGTCAATCCACCAACTAAAGGACATTAACTGAACGTAGCTAGTCGAAGTTAGCTAGTCAATCCACCAACTAAAGGACATTAACCTGTTGGGGATGAGGGCGCTGTTGTGGCTATTTATGCTAATCGTGTAATTTTTTGAAACGGCTTCCCACAAAGTTCTTGATCGTACAATATGCATATTATTATTATTATTGGATAGAAAACAGTCTATAGTTTCTATAGGAGTTGAAATTTTGTCTCTAAGTGGAACAGAGCCCATTCTACAGCAATTTCCCTGACATGGAGTCAGATTCCAGAAATTTTGGCCACTGATCTGGAGTCAGTTAAAAGGCCACTGTTATTGCTATGACTATACGGACACTGCTTACGTCTTCCCCTGGATGTCTTTACGTGATGACGATTTGAATCGGGTCGATTGCACGTTCACAGGCACTATAAATTAAAAAACCCTGAGGCTAGTCAGTCTTTTGGAGCTGCGTCATGCGCATAGAGGGCACCGACCCGCACCTGTTCCAAGCGTTAGTGGAGGGAGTAATATTACTCGGGTCATGTTTCTACTCGTTATGGGAGTTAAAAACATCATAAGGTAGTTAATTTAAAGCGTTTTATAGCAATTTATATCCGTTTAGTGCGATTTTGGGACATTTATTTCTGAAAAGCTGTGAGTTGCTGGGCACGCTTCCAGTTCATCCCGAACGCAGTTGGCATTTCCACATGGCAAGAGGACAGCTTTCCACCAAAAGACGATTGGACCCAAGAAAGGATCCTTTGCCCAAGATACCGATGGAAGAACAGCTCAAAGTAGGACATTTTTATTATGATAAATTGTGTTTCTGTCGAAAAGTGTTAGTGGCTTCGGACGCCATGTTTTTTGACGTAGCATCGCTTGGCGCAAGCTGTATTGAAAAGTAAGGATAATTTAAAAAATGTAATTCCGCGATTGTATTAAGAATTAAATTGTCTATCAATCCCTGTCCACCCTATATTTTTTAGTCACGTTTATGAGTATTTATGTATAAGAGTAGATCACTGTCTAAGTGGCGCACAGACTTTTTCTGACCAGCTGAGCTACATTCCACATTGTCTAACCATGATTTTGGTGGCTAAATATAAACATTTTCGATCAAACTCTATATGGATTGTGTAATATGATGTTACAGGAGTGTCATCTGAAGAATTCTGAGAAGGTTAGTGAAAAAATTAATATATTTTGGCGATGTTTACTTTTATCGCTCACTTTGGCTAGAATCAATGCTGGGCTGCTATGTGCTATGTGCTATGCTAATATAACGATTTATTGTGTTTTCGCTGTAAGACACTTAGAAAATCTGAAATATTGTCTGTATTCACAGGATCTGTGTCTTTCGATTCGTGTATGCTGTGTATTTTTACGAAATGTTTGATGATTAGTAAGTAGGTAAACACGTTGCTCTAAGTAGTTTTTCTATTCCATTTGTGACGGTGGGTGCAGTTGTAACCTATGCCATCTACCTGAAATATGCACTTTTTTCTAACAAAACCTATCCCATACCATAAATATGTTATCAGACTGTCATCTGATTAGTTTTTTTCTTGGTTAGGGGCTATAAATATCTTAGTTTAGCCGAATTGGTGATAGCTACTGGTGTTGGTGGACAAATAAAAGATGGTGGATTATGCTAATGTGTTTTTAGGTGCTAATGTGTACATCTTTACATATTGTGTCTTCCCTGTAAAACATTTAAAAAATCGGACATGTTGACTGGATTCACAAGATCTGTGTCTTTCATTAGCTGTATTGGACTTTAATGTGTGAAAGTTAAATATTTAAAAAAAATATTTTTTTTGAATTTCGCGGCACTGGTTTTTCAGTGGGGGTGGGGGGGGAGTGCCGCTAGCGCCACTCTCATCCTAGACAGGTTAACTGAACGTAGCTAGTCGAAGTTAGCTAGTCAATCAACCAACTAGAGGACATGAACTGAACGTAGCTAGGTAGAGTTAGCTAGTCAATCAACCAACTAAAGGACATGAACTGAATGTAGCTAGTAGAAGTTAGCTAGTCCATCAATCAACTCTAGCCCAGATGTTAGAGTTGCTTTGCACCCTCCAGTTTTATTTACAAATAAAAGCCTAGAGCTTATTTTAGAACTGCATTCAATAACGATGTTATACTAGTAGATGATGTAGTAGTATAGGCTTGGGCCTTCAGCAAATTACTTGTGTGAGAATGATAAAGACACAAAAGAGTCTAGAATATCCGCCTGAGCTGCAAAATAGAAAGTAAATATGATTTAGGCTAGACCTATTATGCTATCTAAATATGCCATGCTGCTTGTGTTATTTAATGGCCATATAATTGCATAATTTATTTTTATAGCAGTGTGGGGCTATTGTGGTGATCATGTAACCTAATGAATCACAATTGTTCCAGTATTTGGGAGCACGGACTGTAGGCCTTATATTAGGCATTCTGACTGTTGTATTAGTGAATTCCACTCTGTATGTTGACTTGTTATATCCATTTTCGTTGCACAATCCCATCACGCAGAGGCTATATCCATATCAATAACTGAGACAAAACAATATGTTGATTAAGTCTTGGCTATAACCTGTCCTGAGTGAAATAGCCAAGGGGTCCCAAATGGTCAAAACTATATTCTTATTGCCAGATCTGTTTTCCTTAAATCAGCCACTGCATGTGCTTCTTCAACTATTTTGTTTAAAATGTATTTAGAGGCTTGTGAGATAGGGTCTCTTTTTAAGGGGAGCCCTATAATACAAACTGTTATTAAACACAAATAGAGTTCTACAATTATTCCACAAGACACCATTACCCCCTACATGATAGCCTAAATTGCAATCCCTACGAGCTGAAGGCTTATTTTTTAATTTATTTGGACAGGCCTAAATTAAACCTTTAATTATTAAAGTGATAGGCTAAGAACTATGGATAATTTAGATCATTACACATAAGAATTTCAAACTAATGGATAAGACTGTTCTAATATCTTTGATTTAGTTCCTATTGCAACTCAGATATACTGACTGACTGGACGGATGACATACTGACTGACTGGACGGATGACATACTGACTGACTGAACGGATGACATACTGACTGACTGACTGGACGGATGACATACTGACTGACTGACTGGACGGATGACATACTGACTGACTGACTGGACGGATGACATACTGACTGACTGACTGGACGGATGACATAATGACTGACTGAACAAATGACATACTGACTGACTGGACGAAGGATGACATACTGACTGACTGACTGGACGAAGGATGACATACTGACTGACTGACTGGACGAAGGATGACATACTGACTGACTGACTGGACGAAGGATGACATACTGACTGACTGACTGGACGAAGGATGACATACTGACTGACTGGACGAAGGATGACATACTGACTGACTGGACGGATGACATACTGACTGACTGAACGGATGACATACTGACTGACTGACTGGACGGATGACATACTGACTGACTGACTGGACGGATGACATACTGACTGACTGACTGAACGGATGACATACTGACTGACTGGACGAAGGATGACATACTGACTGGACGAAAGATGACATACTGACTGACTGACTGGACGAAGGATGACATACTGACTGACTGACTGGACGAAGGATGACATACTGACTGACTGGACGAAGGATGACATACTGACTGACTGGACGAAGGATGACATACTGACTGACTGGACGAAGGATGACATACTGACTGACTGGACGAAGGATGACATACTGACTGACTGGACGAAGGATGACATACTGACTGACTGGACGAAGGATGGCATACTGACTGACTGACTGGACGAAGGATGACATACTGACTGACTGACTGGACGAAGGATGACATACTGACTGACTGGACGAAGGATGACATACTGACTGACTGGACGAAGGATGACATACTGACTGACTGGACGAAGGATGACATACTGACTGACTGGACGAAGGATGACATACTGACTGACTGGACGAAGGATGACATACTGACTGACTGGACGAAGGATGACATACTGACTGGACGAAGGATGGCATACTGACTGACTGGACGAAGGATGGCATACTGACTGACTGGACGAAGGATGACATACTGACTGACTGGACGAAGGATGACATACTGACTGACTGGACGAAGGATGACATACTGACTGACTGGACGAAGGATGACATACTGACTGACTGGACGAAGGATGACATACTGACTGACTGGACGAAGGATGACATACTGACTGACTGACTGGACGAAGGATGACATACTGACTGACTGACTGGACGAAGGATGACATACTGACTGACTGACTGGACGAAGGATGACATACTGACTGACTGGACGAAGGATGACATACTGACTGACTGGACGAAGGATGACATACTGACTGACTGGACGAAGGATGACATACTGACTGACTGGACGAAGGATGGCATACTGACTGACTGGACGAAGGATGGCATACTGACTGACTGGACGAAGGATGGCATACTGACTGACTGGACGAAGGATGACATACTGACTGACTGGACGAAGGATGACATACTGACTGACTGGACGAAGGATGGCATACTGACTGACTGGACGAAGGATGGCATACTGACTGACTGGACGAAGGATGGCATACTGACTGACTGGACGAAGGATGACATACTGACTGACTGGACGAAGGATGACATACTGACTGACTGGACGAAGGATGACATACTGACTGACTGGACGAAGGATGACATACTGACTGACTGGACGGAGGATGACATACTGACTGACTGGACGAAGGATGACATACTGACTGACTGGACGAAGGATGACATACTGACTGACTGGACGAAGGATGACATACTGACTGACTGGACGAAGGATGACATACTGACTGACTGGACGAAGGATGACATACTGACTGACTGACTGGACGAAGGATGACATACTGACTGACTGGACGAAGGATGACATACTGACTGACTGACTGGACGAAGGATGACATACTGACTGACTGACTGGACGAAGGATGACATACTGACTGACTGACTGGACGAAGGATGACATACTGACTGACTGGACGAAGGATGACATACTGACTGACTGGACGGATGACATACTGACTGACTGAACGGATGACATACTGACTGACTGACTGGACGAAGGATGAGATACTGACTGACTGGACGGATGACATACTGACTGACTGGACGGATGACATACTGACTGACTGGACGGATGACATACTGACTGACTGGACGGATGACATACTGACTGACTGGACGGATGACATACTGACTGACTGGACGGATGACATACTGACTGACTGAACGAAGGATGAATTAGATGTTCAAATATGTTGGAATGATGAGTTCCACGCGTCATGCATGCTCTGCACTTTATTTGTCTAGAAGGCAAATAGTCCTACATTAGGGTATAATGACTCTGGCTGCATGCCTCCAGAAGGGTATCTTCTGAGGCTGAGGGGTGCTTTTACGAAGACGCATGGTGCTGTGGTGCTGCATGGGGATCACAAGCTCTTCAACTGGGCAGCAGTGTCGCGATGGAGGGAATATCCTATACGGAGACCACTGCAACAGTTTTTGTAAAGTATGTCAATAAGCTTATGCCAGACTCAGCCTATGTTTAATAACCTCTCCCTTGTTCATTTCAAAGTCCATATGTTCATGACCCGATTCATATAAATCATGTCATATTATTTTAAATTCATATTAACCCCTCCTACAGAATATACTTTGGCAAGATTTAGAGTGATGACAAAAATATCAAAATATTCTATAAGAAAATATTTTGAGTGGCAAAACTGAGTGAATTATGGTCATACATAATTCATAGATTCACGAGACAGCTATTATTCCTGGTAGATAATACTGGTTATGCTTCATTAGTCCTGGTAGATACTGCTGGTTATGATTAATTATTCCTGGTAGATACTACTGGTTATGATTCATTATTCCTGGTAGATACTACAGGTTATGAATCATTATTCCTGGTAGATACTACTGGTTATGATTCATTATTCCTGGTAGATACTACTGGTTATGATTCATTATTCCTGGTAGATACTACTGGTTATGATTCATTATTCCTGGTAGATACTACTGGTTATGATTAATTATTCCTGGTAGATACTACTGGTTATGATTCATTATTCCTGGTAGATACTACAGGTTATGAATCATTATTCCTGGTAGATACCACTGGTTATGATTCATTATTCCTGGTAGATACTACTGGTTATGATTCATTATTCCTGGTATATACTACTGGCTATGATTTCAGACAGAGCCCAGAGAATGGGATGGTGCAATATTGAAATTAGTCATATGTTGATAATGCATGGGGATGTCCACGTCACCCAGAGATTTGTCCATGCTGTCGATAGACACCTAGCGTACTGAAACTTCACTGTTGTAGGCATAATACCGCTAGTGTTATCTAGACCTGCTCTGGCAAATAGATCCATTACATTAGCTACCTAAATGTGAAGTAAACTGAGGAGTATTAAAGAATGGAGACTTAACTTGAAAACGTGTAGGATACCTCTTTCCTGTTTCCCTGGCTTTTTAACACTGTGTTATGCTTGTCCGGGTAGCACTCCTCATAGGCCGTTTGGTGTCTGCTTTTTTTTTTGTGTTGGTGAGATGAAACTGCCAAAACTCTGAAAGGTATTATTGTACGTCAGAATTGCTACACAAGATTTGTTCAAGCCTAAAATGTTGGTCCATAATCACAACATGTTGTTTGTATGTTCACAGGTGAAATTTAATGTTACCGTTTCACGCATGGCTTTTCTTACGATCCTAACGATACGTACGTTCAACCTTTTGGCAGGTATCTGGCTCCGTCCTACCTTGACGTTTACTAAGGAATAAATGTGTGTGGTTTCTTTTTCTTTTTAAAGCCGCACATACTTTGAAGAAGTTGAACGTGGATCCCCCTTCGACTGTTCCGTAGTCGATGACGTCCTGTTTGGCCAGCTCCTCGAAGTTATTCACCGAGACGTATTTGGAATCCGAGCGTAGCATGGCGTTAAAGTTGCTGAAGTAGCAGGCCAGGAGCACCACCGCGAACACCCACCAGATGGCGCTGATAACGCGACCAGACAGGCCTTTAGGGTGTGGGCCAGCACCTGAGAATGCAAAACACAAACATACATTATGTTTCATTTAATTAATATGACTGAAACATAGAAATGGGACGGAAAACATATAACTATACTCACTCCATTGCTTTCATCTGGACTACACTAGAAAGTGTGCAAACTTTCATGTCTTCCTTATCCGTCTTAGTTTTCTCTTAAACTGAGCAATGTAGAACATGTTTTTTAAATAACTTAAAGACTACATAGATTTCTCGTGCATGTAAGCGTAATAACACCTGCTGCGTTGGTTAGAGGCTCAATTATGACACTTTTTTCCTTATTGTGTATCTTTTAGGTTCTATATTACTTTCAGGGACAATAAAGAAGAAAAGGAACCAAAATCCTGGTCGAGACAATCCTTGTCTAAATAGCAGGAAGATAAACTCCTGTCCAGACTGGGTAGACTGGCAGCCACATTTAGTGGACCCACAGTAAAGCAGATTCTAGGGTGTTCTAGACTCTTCTAGTCTTCATAGTAGGGACAGAAACCCCTGTCTAGACTGGCAGACATATTTAGTGGACCCACAGTAAAGCAGATTCTATGATGTTCTAGAATCTTCTAGTCTCCATAGTAGGAACAGAAACCCCTGTCTAGACTGGCAGTCATATTTAGTGGACCCACAGTAAAGCAGATTCTAGGGTGTTCTAGACTCTTCTAGTCTTCATAGTAGGGACAGAAACCCCTGTCTAGACTGGCAGTCATATTTAGTGGACCCACAGTAAAGAAGATTCTATGATGTTCTAGAATATTCTAGTCTCCATAGTAGGAACAGAAACCACTGTCTAGACTGGCAGCAATATTTAGTGGACCCACAGTAAAGAAGATTCAATGATGTTCTAGAATATTCTAGTCTCCATAGTAGGAACAGAAACCCCTGTCTAGACTGGCAGCAATATTTAGTGGACCCACAGTAAAGCAGATTCTATGATGTTCTAGAATATTCTAGTCTTCATAGTAGGAACAGAAAACCCTGTCTAGACTCCCTTTGCCAAAATAGCATGGCTCCATTTTACATGTGACTTGGAAGCAGCGGTTTGAATCCGGGGGCGATTTGACTCATAGGTGCGTTACCTTGCAGGGTCAGGGCTCCGGTGATGTACCAGAAGCTGTGCAGGAGAGTGAAGCTGCGTTACCTTGCAGGGTCAGGGCTCCGGTGATGTACCAGAAGCTGTGCAGGAGAGTGAAGCTGCGTTACCTTGCAGGGTCAGGGCTCCAGTGATGTACCAGAAGCTGTGCAGGAGAGTGAAGCTGAGTTCGTCTGTCTCGGGGTCTGCCCACTCACAGGGGCTTATCCTGGGCAGAAGAACTAAGTGAGCATTGAGATCTATCTTCTTCATTGTCTGGACAGCGGCCAAACCACATTCTTACAAAGAATGACTTAGCAGTGCAGTTTCTACTTCCGTTTACATAATTTGAACTACAATCTCCCACGCTATGGTTTGTATACTCGACGTACGTAGTCTATATGTGTCATAGCATTACGCATCATTTCTATGTTGACATCTTTTTATGCAAAGGATGAATCCTAACTTCTATTTTTATGCGAGTCAAATTCTCATTTAATCTCATTGACTTCAAAGGATGACTAAGTGAAATTCGATTTAAGTGGAAGTTAGGATTCCCCCCGAAGTGCCTAGTGTTGATAGCTAGCTAGGGGTTTGATTTGGAATGAGGCCAAGGAGATAATGATTTTTCACCTGACCACCAAATAAATGCAGAGGCCCGATTTGATGATCTAGTTTCGTTGGTGGAGTTTAAACACTTGATCGATGTATACATCATAGAAGCGTGTAGTTGTCTTTAGGACAGCTGTTTTTTTTGTCAAGACTTTCGTGTTTTTTAACGTAATATGTAATGGTTGTTTAATGTTGTGTTGGTGTATGTAAGTTGTTTTGTCTGAAACGTTCCCCCTGCTGCTATTGGACCGGGTCTCTCTTGGAAAAGAGATGTTATCTCAATGAGAAAAAACTGTATAAATAAAGGTTAAATAAAAACATTTAAAAAATAAGGCCGGAGATGATCATTTTAGCTCACCTAGCCACCAGATATATGCAGAGGCCGGTCACCAGGAAGGCCAGGAGGATGCCCACCCACATCTCCGTGGAGAAGGGGAAGAGGAAGCTGAGGGAGTGGCTCTCCTCGGAGCCCAGGTCCCTGCTCAGGATGAAACCAATGCCCGTCTGCATGAAGGGAGTGCTCATCTCCACCCCCTGCTCCCTGGTCGCTGTGAGGGTCAGAGAGGCAACCGCCAGTTCGGCCTCCTGATAGATAGGAGGAGACAAGAGCAGGCACACACACAGGTGTACGGACACACAGACGCACACACACACACACACACACAGGCGTACGCACACACACACACACACAAACACACACACACACACACACACACACACACACACACACACATACAGACACACACACACACACACACACATGCGTACAGACACACACACATGCGTACAGACACACACACACACACACAGGCGTACGCACACACACACACACACACATAGGCGTACGGACACACACACAGACGTATGCACACACACACACACAGGCGTACGGACACACACACACACAGGCGTACGGACACACACACACAAACACACAGGCGTATGGGGACACACACACAGGCGTACGAACACACACATGCGTACGGACACACACACAGGCGTACGGACACACACACACACGGGCGTACGGACACACACACACACGGGCGTACGGACACACACACACACGGGCGTACGGACACACACACACACAGGGGTACGGACACACACACACAGGCGTACGGACACACACACACAGGCGTACGGACACACACACACACAGGAGTACGGACACACACCCACACACACACACAGGAGTACGGACACCCACACCCACACACAGGAGTACGGACACCCACACACACACAAAGGAGTACGGACACCCACACAGGAGTACGGACACCCACACAGGAGTACGGACACCCACACACACACAGGAGTACGGACACCCACACACACACAGGAGTACGGACACCCACACACACACAGGAGTACGGACACCCACACACACACAGGAGTACGGACACACACACAGGAGTACGGACACACACACACACACAGGAGTACGGACACACACACACACACAGGAGTACGGACACACACACACACAGGAGTACGGACACACACAGACAGCAGTACGGACGTACACACACACACACACACACACACACACACACACACACACACACACACACAGAAGTAGGGTCAAAACAAACAGGAGTAGCGACACAGCGTGAATGAGTATATGGCCATGCATGGTCTACTTAACACAAGTCGGCAGGGGCGGCAGGTGCCTAGTGGTTAGAGCGTTGGACTAGTAACCAAAAGGTTGCAAGATCAAATCCCTGAGCTGACAAGGTAAAAATATGTCGTTCTGCCCCTGAACAAGGCACTTAACCCACTGTTCCTAGGCCGTCATTGAAAATAAGAATGTATTCTTAACTGACTTGCCTAGTTAAATAAAGGTTAAATAAAAAACATATAAATAGTCTGAATGATGCAACCAATCCCCCAGCGTACCGTACACCACCACCTGATACCTTCCGTCCAATCCCCCAGCGTACTGTATACTGATACCTTCCGTCCAATCCCCCAGCGTACCGTACACCACCACCTGATACCTTCCGTCCAATCCCTCAGCGTACCGTATACTGATACCTTCTGTCCAATCCCCCAGCGTACCGTATACCACCACCTGATACCTTCCGTCCAATCCCCCAGCGTACCGTATACCACCACCTGATACCTTCTGTCCAATCCCCCAGCGTACCGTACACCACCACCTGATACCTTCCGTCCAATCCCCCAGCGTACCGTACACCACCACCTGATACCTTCCGTCCAATCCCTCAGCGTACCGTATACTGATACCTTCTGTCCAATCCCCCAGCGTACCGTATACCACCACCTGATACCTTCCGTCCAATCCCCCAGCGTACCGTATACCACCACCTGATACCTTCTGTCCAATCCCCCAGCGTACCGTACACCGCCACCTGATACCTTCTGTCCAATCCCCCAGCGTACCGTACACCACCACCTGATACCTTCTGTCCAATCCCCCAGCGTACCGTACACCACCACCTGATACCTTCTGTCCAATCCCCCAGCGTACCGTATACCACCACCTGATACCTTCTGTCCAATCCCCCAGCGTACCGTACACCACCACCTGATACCTTCTGTCCAATCCCCCAGCGTACTGTATACTGATACCTTCCGTCCAATCCCCCAGCGTACCGTATACCACCACCTGATACCTTCTGTCCAATCCCCCAGCGTACTGTATACTGATACCTTCTGTCCAATCCCTCAGCGTACCGTACACCACCACCTGATACCTTCCGTCCAATCCCCCAGCGTACTGTATACTGATACCTTCCGTCCAATCCCCCAGCGTACCGTACACCACCACCTGATACCTTCCGTCCAATCCCTCAGCGTACCGTATACTGATACCTTCTGTCCAATCCCCCAGCGTACCGTACACCACCACCTGATACCTTCTGTCCAATCCCCCAGCGTACCGTACACCACCACCTGATACCTTCCGTCCAATCCCTCAGCGTACCGTATACTGATACCTTCTGTCCAATTCCCCAGCGTACCGTATACCACCACCTGATACCTTCTGTCCAATCCCCCAGCGTACCGTAACCACCACCTGATACCTTCTGTCCAATCCCCCAGCGTACTGTATACTGATACCTTCTGTCCAATCCCCCAGCGTACTGTATACTGATACCTTCTGTCCAATCCCCCAGCGTACCGTATACCACCACCTGATACCTTCTGTCCAATCCCCCAGCGTACTGTATACTGATACCTTCTGTCCAATCCCCCAGCGTACTGTATACTGATACCTTCTGTCCAATCCCTCAGCGTAGCGTATACCACCACCTGATACCTTCTGTCCAATCCCCCAGCGTACTGTATACTGATACCTTCCGTCCAATCCCCCAGCGTAGCGTATACCACCACCTGATACCTTCTGTCCAATCCCCCAGCGTACCGTACACCACCACCTGATACCTTCCGTCCAATCCCCCAGCGTAGCGTATACCACCACCTGATACCTTCTGTCCAATCCCCCAGCGTACCGTATACCACCACCTGATACCTTCTGTCCAATCCCCCAGCGTACCGTACACCACCACCTGATACCTTCTGTCCAATCCCCCAGCGTACCGTATACCACCACCTGATACCTTCCGTCCAATCCCTCAGCGTACCGTATACTGATACCTTCTGTCCAATCCCCCAGCGTACCGTATACCACCACCTGATACCTTCCGTCCAATCCCCCAGCGTACCGTACACCACCACCTGATACCTTCTGTCCAATCCCCCAGCGTACCGTATACCACCACCTGATACCTTCTGTCCAATCCCCCAGCGTACCGTACACCACCACCTGATACCTTCTGTCCAATCCCCCAGCGTACCGTACACCACCACCTGATACCTTCCGTCCAATCCCCCAGCGTACTGTATACTGATACCTTCTGTCCAATCCCCCAGCGTACCGTACACCACCATCTGATACCTTCCGTCCAATCCCCCAGCGTACTGTATACTGATACCTTCTGTCCAATCCCCCAGCATACCGTATACTGATACCTTCTGTCCAACCCCCCAGCGTACCGTACACCACCACCTGATACCTTCCGTCCAATCCCCCAGCGTACCGTATACCACCACCTGATACCTTCTGTCCAATCCCCCAGCATACCGTACACCACCACCTGATACCTTCCGTCCAATCCCCCAGCGTACCGTATACCACCACCTGATACCTTCTGTCCAATCCCCCAGCGTACCGTATACTGATACCTTCTGTCCAATCCCCCAGCGTACCGTACACCATCACCTGATACCTTCTGTCCAATCCCTCAGCGTACCGTATACCACCACCTGATACCTTCTGTCCAATCCCCCAGCATACCGTACACCACCACCTGATACCTTCCGTCCAATCCCCCAGCGTACCGTACACCACCACCTGATACCTTCTGTCCAATCCCCCAGCGTACCGTATACTGATACCTTCTGTCCAATCCCCCAGCGTACCGTACACCATCACCTGATACCTTCTGTCCAATCCCTCAGCGTACCGTACACGACCACCTGATACCTTCTGTCCAATCCCCCAGCGTACCGTACACCACCACCTGATACCTTCTGTCCAATCCCTCAGCGTACTGTATACTGATACCTTCTGTCCAATCCCCCAGCGTACCGTATACCACCACCTGATACCTTCCGTCCAATCCCCCAGCGTACCGTACACCACCACCTGATACCTTCTGTCCAATCCCCCAGCGTACCGTATACCACCACCTGATACCTTCCGTCCAATCCCCCAGCGTACCGTACACCACCACCTGATACCTTCTGTCCAATCCCCCAGCGTACCGTATACTGATACCTTCTGTCCAATCCCGCAGCGTACCGTATACCACCACCTGATACCTTCTGTCCAATCCCCCAGCGTACCGTATACCACCACCTGATACCTTCCGTCCAATCCCCCAGCGTACCGTACACCACCACCTGATACCTTCTGTCCAATCCCCCAGCGTACCGTACACCACCACCTGATACCTTCCGTCCAATCCCCCAGCGTACCGTACACCACCACCTGATACCTTCTGTCCAATCCCCCAGCGTACCGTACACCACCACCTGATACCTTCTGTCCAATCCCCCAGCGTACTGTATACTGATACCTTCTGTCCAATCCCCCAGCGTACCGTACACCACCACCTGATACCTTCTGTCCAATCCCCCAGCGTACTGTATACTGATACCTTCTGTCCAATCCCCCAGCGTACTGTATACTGATACCTTCTGTCCAATCCCTCAGCGTACTGTATACTGATACCTTCTGTCCAATCCCCCAGCGTACCGTATACCACCACCTGATACCTTCTGTCCAATCCCCCAGCATACCGTATACCACCACCTGATACCTTCCGTCCAATCCCCCAGCGTACCGTACACCACCACCTGATACCTTCTGTCCAATCCCCCAGCGTACCGTATACTGATACCTTCTGTCCAATCCCCCAGCGTACCGTACACCATCACCTGATACCTTCTGTCCAATCCCTCAGCGTACCGTACACGACCACCTGATACCTTCTGTCCAATCCCCCAGCGTACCGTACACCACCACCTGATACCTTCTGTCCAATCCCTCAGCGTACTGTATACTGATACCTTCTGTCCAATCCCCCAGCGTACCGTATACCACCACCTGATACCTTCCGTCCAATCCCCCAGCGTACCGTACACCACCACCTGATACCTTCTGTCCAATCCCCCAGCGTACCGTATACCACCACCTGATACCTTCCGTCCAATCCCCCAGCGTACCGTACACCACCACCTGATACCTTCTGTCCAATCCCCCAGCGTACCGTATACTGATACCTTCTGTCCAATCCCGCAGCGTACCGTATACCACCACCTGATACCTTCTGTCCAATCCCCCAGCGTACCGTATACCACCACCTGATACCTTCCGTCCAATCCCCCAGCGTACCGTACACCACCACCTGATACCTTCTGTCCAATCCCCCAGCGTACCGTACACCACCACCTGATACCTTCCGTCCAATCCCCCAGCGTACCGTACACCACCACCTGATACCTTCTGTCCAATCCCCCAGCGTACCGTACACCACCACCTGATACCTTCTGTCCAATCCCCCAGCGTACTGTATACTGATACCTTCTGTCCAATCCCCCAGCGTACCGTACACCACCACCTGATACCTTCTGTCCAATCCCCCAGCGTACTGTATACTGATACCTTCTGTCCAATCCCCCAGCGTACTGTATACTGATACCTTCTGTCCAATCCCTCAGCGTACTGTATACTGATACCTTCTGTCCAATCCCCCAGCGTACCGTATACCACCACCTGATACCTTCTGTCCAATCCCCCAGCATACCGTATACCACCACCTGATACCTTCCGTCCAATCCCCCAGCGTAGCGTATACCACCACCTGATACCTTCCGTCCAATCCCCCAGCGTACCGTATACCACCACCTGATACCTTCTGTCCAATCCCCCAGCGTACCGTATACCACCACCTGATACCTTCCGTCCAATCCCCCAGCGTACCGTACACCACCACCTGATACCTTCTGTCCAATCCCCCAGCGTACCGTATACCACCACCTGATACCTTCTGTCCAATCCCCCAGCGTACCGTACACCACCACCTGATACCTTCCGTCCAATCCCCCAGCGTACCGTACACCACCACCTGATACCTTCCGTCCAATCCCCCAGCGTACCGTATACCACCACCTGATACCTTCCGTCCAATCCCCCAGCGTACCGTACACCACCACCTGATACCTTCCATCCAATCCCCCAGCGTAGCGTATACCACCACCTGATACCTTCCGTCCAATCCCCCAGCGTACCGTACACCACCACCTGATACCTTCCGTCCAATCCCCCAGCGTACCGTATACCACCACCTGATACCTTCTGTCCAATCCCCCACCGTACCGTATACCACCACCTGATACCTTCTGTCCAATCCCCCAGCGTACCGTACACCACCACCTGATACCTTCCGTCCAATCCCCCAGCGTACCGTACACCACCACCTGATACCTTCTGTCCAATCCCCCAGCGTACCGTACACCACCACCTGATACCTTCCGTCCAATCCCCCAGCGTACCGTACACCACCACCTGATACCTTCTGTCCAATCCCCCAGTGTACCGTATACCACCACCTGATACCTTCCGTCCAATCCCCCAGCGTACCGTACACCACCACCTGATACCTTCTGTCCAATCCCTCAGCGTACTGTATACTGATACCTTCTGTCCAATCCTGCAGCGTACCGTATACCACCACCTGATACCTTCTGTCCAATCCCCCAGCGTACCGTATACTGATACCTTCCGTCCAATCCCCCAGCGTACCGTACACCACCACCTGATACCTTCCGTCCAATCCCCCAGCGTACCGTACACCACCACCTGATACCTTCCGTCCAATCCCCCAGCGTACCGTACACCACCACCTGATACCTTCTGTCCAATCCCCCAGCGTACCGTATACCACCACCTGATACCTTCCGTCCAATCCCCCAGCGTACCGTACACCACCACCTGATACCTTCCGTCCAATCCCCCAGCGTACCGTATACTGATACCTTCTGTCCAATCCCCCAGCGTACCGTACACCACCACCTGATACCTTCTGTCCAATCCCCCAGCGTACCGTATACCCTTCTGTCCAGGCCACTCACCCCTCGGACCACCTCCCCGATCATCCCCAACCAGTTTCCGCTCTCGTCCTGTTGCCCGTATTTTCCATCCTTCACCAGGTGCACGGTGTACTTGAAGTCCAACTTTTTGGCGATCTCCGCCAGCAGGTCAATGCAGTACCCCTCCAGCTCAGACCCTTGGGTCATAGTGTATGGTTCTTGCTGGTGGGAGTGAATCCGACAAGTGGATCATATTTTAAAAGAGGCACACTAGCATAGAGTTACATAAAATTACTAGAGTGGCTATGTCATAGACCCTCATAAGACAAGAATATGCTGATAATGGTAGCTATCTTGGTCAGGGATACATTCAAATGAGTCTAATTGACCAAGATAGCTGCATTCACACCGCTGTATCCTCTGAAATAGCACACAGATGCAATACTAATTTCTATTTAATTGTTCTATTTAATTCTATGTATACCAGTATATCAACTGTCGTGTCATGTTACAATATTGAGCGCATAACGACATGGGGACTGGCCACGAATGGCTCCCTAAAATGGTGGAATCTAGTGGATGACGTCATGCGAGATCTACATTGAACAAAAATATAAACGCAACATTCAACAATTTCAATGATTTTACTGCGTTACAGTTCATATAATGAGGAAATCAGTAAATTTAAATAAATTCATTGGGCCCTAATCTATGGATTTCACATGACTGGGGCAAGTGTGCAGCCAATCAGAATTAGTTTTCCCCCACAAATAGGCTTTATTACAGACAGAAATACTTCTCAGATTCATCAGCTGTCCGGGTGGCTGGTCTCAGACCCATGAATGCACCTTATCAACATTTCTGGGATCTTTTATTTCAACTCATGAACCCAAAACATTACAAGTTGCATTTATATGTTTGTTCAGTATATGATCAGCTGCTTTTACACAGCCACCCTGAGAACCCAATTCTGTCCACACTCGCATGTCAGATTTGCACATTCACACCGCTGTATCCTCTGAAATAGCACACAGATGCAATACTAATTTCCTGCCATTGTTCCTTAAAATGTGGGGGTGGTTGTCATGGTAATGGCAGGTAAACTGAGCGTCCAGACTGAGGTCAGATAAGAAACATCATAATCTTATCAGGATTGAGAACCACATATGAATGTGGAATAAAATCAGAACTCAAAAGATCAGGTTCTATGTTTTTTTTCTTTCTATTTAAACATTTTGGGGAAGAAGACTAATAGGTATCAGATCTTTCAATACATCGGAATTGGGCAGCCTGTGTAAACGCAGCCACAGTGTTGTTCGAACACGTGTACCCAATTAAAGTAATTTGATCAGGAGTCATAATGAAATATGAAAATGAGTATGTTTGCTGTCAGATGATATGATATGCATAACAAACTAATTAAAAAAAGTAGTATTAGCATGATGTATATATAATATCTTACCAATATAGTGGTGACGGATAACACCGGGGGCCCTGGAACGACAAAAACAAAAACATGAGAATCGTCACAAACTGCTCTTCAGTGTGTCTGGGTAAATATATGAGAGAATGACAAGAATGTGCAAGGCTGCCATCAAGGTAAAAGGTGGCTATTTGAAGAATCTCAAATATAAAATTGATTTTGATTTGTTTAACACTTTTTTGGTTACTACATGATTCCATGTGTCATTTCATAGTTTTGATGTCTTCACTATTATTCTACAATGTAGAAAATAGTAAAAAAGAATGAAAAACCCTTGAATGTGTAGGTGTGTCCAAACTTTTGACTGGTAGTGTATATGTATGTACATGAAATTAGTTGCAAAATGAATATGACATATAGTCAAGACGTTGACAAGGTTATAAATAATGATCTTTAATTCAAATAAGAATTTTGTCCTTCAAACTTTGCTTTCGTCAAAGAATCAGCAATTGCAGCCTTGCAGACCTTTGGCATTCTAGCTGTCAATTTGTTGAGGTAATCTGAAGAGATTTCACCCCATGCTTTTCTGAAGCACCTCCCACAAGCTGGTTTGGCTTGATGGGCACTTCTTACGTACCATACGGTCAAGCTGCTCCCACAACAGGTCAATAGGGTTGAGATCCGGTGACTGTGCTGGCCCTCCATTATAGACAGAATACCACCTGACTGCTTCTTCCCTAAATAGTTCTTGCATAGTTTGGAGCTGTGCTTTGGGTCATTGTCCTGTTGTAGGAGGAAATTGGCTCCAATTAAGCGCCGTCTACAGGGCGTTGCGAAATGGAGCGATGGCTTTCCTTCTTCAAGATCCCTTTTACCCTGTGCAAATCTCCCACTTTACCACCACCAATGCACCCCCAGACCATCACATTAGCCTTCATTTCTCAGAACAAGAATAGACTGATGAGTTTCAGAAGAAAGTTATTTGTTTCTGGCCATTTTGAGCCTGTAATCGAACCCACAAACGCTGATGCGCCAGATACTCAACTAGTCTAAAGGCCAGTTTTATTGTTTCTTTAATTAGCACAACAGTTTTCAGCTGTGCTAACATAATTGCAAAAGTGTTTTCTAATGATCAATTAGCCTTTTAAAATGATGAACTTGGATTAGCTAACACAACGTGCCATTGGAACACAGGAGTGATGGATGCTGATAATGGGCCTCTGTACGCCATGTAGATATTCCATTAAACAATTTTTTTTCAAATCAGCCTTTTCCAGCTACAATAGTCATTTACAACATTAATAACAATGTCTACACTATATTTCTGATCAATTTTATTTTATTTCAATGGACAATTTTTTTTGCTTTTCTTTCAAAAACAAGGACTTTTCTAAGTGACCCCAAACGTTTAACGTTAGTATTAATATAAACTTAGTACAAAAAGAAACGTCCTCTCACTGTCAACAGAGACATCTTTCTCTTCCATTTTGGGGGCAATGCAGGGGGACAGTAATGGGGTACCACATGGCTGTGTTTTAAACCCCCTGTGGTGAGACTAAAGTGGGGTCCAACCCATCCTGCTCTGCCCTAAATACATGTTCTGGCACAACCCCCCCCCCCCCTTCCAACCCCTCCACCAGAAAAGGGGAAGTTGAAGTCACCCTTTCCAATCCCCCTCCCTCTTTTAGACATTATGCATGGCACTCAAACTTGTTTTCCTTGCCGTCGATTGACTGTGACCAATGCCATTTCAGCGTGTCCGCTTCAGAACCTAACAAGCCCTGCCAAAGTTGGAGGCGGGGAAGCGGAGGTGCCGGCGCAGTCGGGGTACTCCCTTGGTGTCACATGGTGTCAGTGACATACTGACACACATCAACAGTCATTTGTAAAAAGACCACTGGCGTCGACCTACAAGCCCACGGAGAAGCCGGTCATTTCGCGGGCTTGCCCCGAGCCATTGACTTCAAGCTCAATTGATTTATTATACTCTTTTGTTGGCCATGGCAGGCATCCTCTCAGATGACTTGTGAGAAATTGTCGGCTGCCAGATCTGATGCGGCCCTGGTGCTTTGAACGCGGTTCCAGCCGTCCAGCCTTGGTCAATGGGAAGAGTCAGATGTCGAGACACTAACCATTTTGGGGTGCCTTCCCACAGGCTAAAACATGCTGGGATGCTGGAGGACTTTCAAAGGCTGGTTCTATTAAAGCTGCACTGCTCTAGAAGAGACTATTGACTGTCACAGCAGTATGTTTTCTAAATGTATTCACTTCATTCAACATTTTCCCCCCAAATTCCTATAAATAACCTAAAATAGTTCAGAGGCGTCTTGACTACTTATAAGACCACTAGGGGTCACTATAGTAAAATGGTTAACAAGTACCCTGCACAGTAACAGGGAAAGGGGGATACCCAGTCAGTTGTACAACTGAATGCATTCAACTGAAATGTGTCTTCCACATTTAACCCAACCCCTCTGAATCAGAGGAAGTAATTCTGGGAGATGTTGTTGTTTTTAATAAGGGACTCAGCCTGGTCTCATTGACTAGAAATAACATAGTAAATGTAAATCTGGGACACTCAAATTAGTATGATATGTTAAGGCTATTTAGCAACTTTTCAACTACTTAGCATGTTAATTCCTAAACTTAACCCTAACCTAGCTAACATTAACATTAGCAAGTTAACCACCAAGCTAACCACCAAGCTAACGTTAGCCACAAATGAGAATTTGTGACATATCATTTGTATTACAAATTGCCCCCAACCACAGATGTAGGATCTAACGTTAGGATTGTTACCAATACCTGACCCTGTATTTATGGCTATAGTAGCAGCTTTACTGAGAATACCTGTTCCTAGGAATACCTGCTCCTTCCATGACAGACTGACCAGGTGAAAGCTATGATCCCTTATTGATGTCACTTACTAAAACACTTCAATCAGTGTAGATGAAGGGGAGGAGACAGGTTGAGGAAGGATTTTTAAGCATTGAGACATGGAATGTGTATGTGTGCCATTCAGAGGGTGAATGGACAAGACAAAATATTTAAGTGCCTTTAAACGGGGTATTGTAGTAGGTGCCAGGAGCACCGGTTTGAGTATGTCAAGAACTGCAACGATGCTGGGTTTCTCATGCTCAACAGTTTCCCGTGTGTATCAGTAATGGTCCACCAAAGGACATCCAGCCAACTTGACACAGATGTGGGAAGCAGTGGAGTCAACATGGGCCAGCAGCCCTGTGGAATGCTTTTGACACCTTGTAGTCCATGCCCTGACAAATTGAGGCTGTTCTGAGGGCAAATGGGGGTGCAACTCAATATTAGGAAGGTGCTCCTAATGTTTTGTACACTCAGTGTATACCATGTGATATATTTATATTTACCTGCAGTGCAGACAACAGCCAGCAGTGCCACCACACACACAGCCAATCCAATAAAGGCTTTCATGTCGTCACCTTCTGAACCTGAGAATTAAAAGGCGAAAACTGTTCAGTGACAAAGTTAAAATGTATAATACATTTTTACATAATTTATTTTGTTGATTAGAAGCTCATTAATTTCAGTTTGTATCAACAGATATGTGAGTGTAATAAAAACGTATAATAAATAACTTATAATAAAAAGCTGTGTGTCAAATTAAGTTAAGCAAACTGACAATTTCTCTAGAAATAATAATGTCCAGAGGTCAAATGGGAGTTATACATAGTAAAATATATACAGTACAGTACCAGTCAAATATTTGGACAAACCTACTCATTCAACTTTGGCGACTACTCATTCAAGGGTTTTTCTTTATTTGTACTATTTTCTACATTGTAGAATAACAGTGAAGACATCAAAACTATGAAATAACACACATGGAATCATGTAGTAACTAAAAAGTGTTAAACAAATCAAAATATATTTTATATTTGAGATTCTTCAAAGTAGCCACCCTTTGCCTTGATCACAGCTTTGCACTCTTGGCATTCTCTCAACCAGCTTCATGAGGAATGCTTTTTCAACAGTCTTGAAGGAGTTCCCTCACTCTACAGTCCTACTCATCCCAAACTATAATGCAGCACTCCATCACTCTCCTTCTTGGTCAAATTGCCCTTCCACAGCCTGGAGGTGTGTTTTGGGTCATTGCCTGTTGATGAAACAAATGATAGTCCCACTAAGCGCAAACCAGATGGGATGGCATATCGCTGCAGAATGCTGTGGAAGCCATGCTGGTTAAGTGTGCCTGGAATTCTAAATAAATCACTGACAGTGTCACCAGCAAAGCACCCCCACACCATCACATCTCCTCCTCCATGCTTCACGGTGGGAAAAACACATGCGGAGGTCATCCTTTTACCTACTAACCCAATTTGTAAGTCGCTCTGGATAAGAGCGTCTGCTAAATGACTTAAATGTAAATGTTAAATGTACTCTGCATCTCACAAAGACAAAAATCTCAAATTTGGACTAAGACGAAAGGACAGATATCTACTGGTCTAATGTCCATTGCTGGCGTTTCTTGGCCAAGGCAAGTCTCTTCTTCTTATTGGTGTCCTTTAGTAGTGGTTTCTTTGCTGCAATTTGACCATGAAGGCCTGATTCACACAGTTTCCTCTGAACAGTTGATGTTGAGGTGTGTCTGTTACTTGAACTCTGTGAAGCATTTATTTGGGCTGCAATCTGAGGTGCAGTTAACTCTAATGAACTTATCCTCTGCAGCAGGGGTAAATCAGGGTCTTCCTTTCCTGTGGCGGTCCTCATGAGAGCCAGTTCCATCATAGAGCTTGATGGTTTTTGTGACTGCACTTGAAGAAACTTTCAAAGTTCTTGACATTTTCCGTATTGACTGAACTTCATGTCATATAGTAGTGATGTTGTTTCGCTTTGTTTATTTGAGCTGTTCTTGCCAAAATATGGACTTGGTCTTTAACCAAATAGGGCTATCTTCTGTATACCACCCCTACTTTGTCACAACACAACTGATTGGCTCAAACACATTAAGGAAAGAAATTCCACAAATTAACAAGGCACACCTGTTAATTGAAACGCATTCCAGGTGACTACCTCATGAAGCTGGTTGAGAGAATGCCAAGAGTGTGCAAAGCTGTCATCAAGGCAAAGGGTGGCTACTTTGTTGAATATAAAATATATTTTGATTTGTTTAACACTTTTTTGGTTACTACATGATTCTATATGTGTTATTTCATAGTGTTGATGCCTTCACTATTATTCTACAATGTAGAAAATTGTAAAAAATAAAAAAATAAAAACCTTGAATGAGTAGGTGTCCAGACTTTTGACTGATAGGTATATATATTTATTTTATCAGATTGAGGGTAATATTGGCTCAGGTTATAGCAATCGGATTTCATGTAGGACTTTTTAACAAATACTTTTTTGCTAACCAAGGACAATGCTTTCCAAATTGTGGGTTGGGACTCACTGACAGACCACACCTAGAGATTGGGTTGTAGTTACAACACATGGTTTGGTCTATCTGGTTCGTCACAAGGTTAAAATGCAACTTTATTTCTAATAAAAACATTGGACGTCCTACACCAGAATTTCACAATAAGTTCTAGTTTGGGGGTCATAATGCAAAGGAAATGTAATAGACCATGCCTCATCTCACAGCACATACACTTCAACAATAAGGCACGAGGAGGTGTAGTATATGGCCAATATACCACGGCTAAGGGCTGATCTTAGGCACAAGAGCAGTAAAAAAATAAAATAAAAAAATCACTCCCGTGGTATACGGTCGGATATACCACGGCTGTCAGCCAATCAGCATTCAGTGCTCGAACCACAACGTTTATAATTATTAATAGATGACACATGGAAGAGAAAGCTTCTAAATGTTTTTTTTTAGTAAGTACAACAGAAATAAGATGCTGCCAATCAAAATTCACTGTAAAAGAAAAGAGTACTGTCTGATTCCTTACCTTAGATGTTCTGTCCTACGTGGTAGAGAAGTGGAAGGATGGAAACGAAGTAGTGAATGAAGAGGGCCGGTTGGGAGCAGTTTAAGGAGGGGGGAGCAGATATCACACAACCCACATTTATAAAGGGGTTGGATATTGAAGGACGACAGCGAGTTGCATCCCAATTAATCTCTGCTTTCTTCCAAAGTGTGCACTTGTTCACTTCCTTTGGTACAAATGCTAGCTTAGCAGCTTTATAGAGTGCTACACATCAAGATGGCCAGGTTACATAAGAGAGAGCCCCCAACATCGCCCTATTTAAGTCAATGTATAACAATCCAGATGGATAGTCATGTTGTCAGGTTACATAAGAGAGAGCCCCCAACATCGCCCTATTTAAGTCAATGTGTAACAATCCAGATGGATAGTCATGTTGTCAGGTTACATAAGAGAGAGCCCCCAACATCGCCCTATTTAAGTCAATGTGTAACAATCCAGATGGATAGTCATGTTGTCAGGTTACATAAGAGAGAGCCCCCAACATCGCCCTATTTAAGTCAATGTATAACAATCCAGATGGATAGTCATGTTCTCAGGTTACATAAGAGAGAGCCCCCAACATCGCCCTATTTAAGTCAATGTGTAACAATCCAGATGGATAGTCATGTTGTCAGGTTACATAAGAGAGAGCCCCCAACATCGCCCTATTTAAGTCAATGTATAACAATCCAGATGGATAGTCATGTTCTCAGGTTACATAAGAGAGAGCCCCCAACATCGCCCTATTTAAGTCAATGTGTAACAATCCAGATGGATAGTCATGTTGTCAGGTTACATAAGAGAGAGCCCCCAACATCGCCCTATTTAAGTCAATGTGTAACAATCCAGATGGATAGTCATGTTGTCAGGTTACATAAGAGAGAGCCCCCAACATCGCCCTATTTAAGTCAATGTGTAACAATCCAGATGGATAGTCATGTTGTCAGGTTACATAAGAGAGAGCCCCCAACATCGCCCTATTTAAGTCAATGTGTAACAATCCAGATGGATAGTCATGTTGTCAGGTTACATAAGAGAGAGCCCCCAACATCGCCCTATTTAAGTCAATGTATAACAATCCAGATGGATAGTCATGTTGTCAGGTTACATAAGAGAGAGCCCCCAACATCGCCCTATTTAAGTCAATGTGTAACAATCCAGATGGATAGTCATGTTGTCAGGTTACATAAGAGAGAGCCCCCAACATCGCCCTATTTAAGTCAATGTATAACAATCTGGTAATAACTGTACTTCTATTATCTGTAGACTCAATCCCGTCTGTACAAAGTGATCACATCAACTCCACCAAGCAGCAGGCCACTGATTGGTTCTCTTATTTGGAACTACAGGCTATGAGTCTTGGATTGGTGCACACTAGCAGCTTAGAGAGTGATGCATATCAAGAAGGCAAGGCTTGTTTTTGTCAGGTTACACAAGAGTCCCTCTCATCCTGGCCTTGTTGGCAGCCAATGGAACAGATACTGTTCCCAGAAATCAGGGGGGGGAAGAGTGGCGCAAAGAGGGGCAGATTTCTGACCCTGACGAATCCTTTGGGAATCATCAGGAGGTTGGAACCAGAGGGAAGATATGTGGTCACTGAAAACAAGTGTCCTATTCTTGAAGCTAACTCTAAAAAGAGTTATTTTCAGAAGAACAGTGCTAGAGAGGGAGAGATATCTGTTTGTAGAATCATTCTTTTGAGGAAGTGGCCTGAGTTAGTGCATAATAACAGATCTAAAAAATCTTGATGAGGTAACAAGTTGTTTTTTCTGTCCTAGAAGTTAATTGGTAAAGAGCTGAATGAAGGTTCAACCTGTTTATTATGGTATTGGGCAGAGTTAGCTTGTTCGGTTAGTTCATGTTAATCCCCTTGACAACATCCAAAAGACTTGAATTCAATAATCAGAGAAGTACTTACTAGGTACCCAAGCAGCCCGTTCAAATGAACTAAAGAGATTAACACAGGGTAATTAACTCATCTTTTTCATGTTGTATACTTTGGAAGAACGCCTGGGACTGTGGCAACAGAAGGTATAGAGGAGGAGTTCAGTCTTACAAACTTTATTTACTTAATTCCATACATCTCAATTTCTTCCAGAGAAATCCAAAAGTTGTGAGTTCGGAGTGATTGGGGGGGGCTGGAGTTTGGTGTGAGGCATTCAAGCCCCGGTGACACCACCATTCCCTCAGTTCAGTAGTGACTCAAAAGGGCTCCAGATTGAACCATGGTCAACCGACTTGATACATACGGTTTGAAGAGGGGAGTCGAAGTGCCCTTGGAATCATAATGAAGCAGTCTTTTGTGAAGCGTTTCCCAGTACAAAATAAGCGGCCTGGCTATAGCCAACAGTTCCACCAGAGGTGTCCGTTGCCTTGGCAACGCCAGACCAAAAAAAAATGTTGATGGTCGACTGTTGTCCGTTGAGTGACAGGTCAGTAGAGCGAAAGTATAAACGAGGCTTTAACCGTCTAAACACTATGCTTCTGGTGCTTTGCCATATGTAGCATAACCCGTCTGTCATCCTTTAGCCAGCAAGGCATTAGTTCTTTGATGACATTTGAAGCCTTTGGAAGGCCTTGAGAGGTTTATGAGGGCTTTAAGCCTTAAAAAGTTGTACTTCAGTTAGTGTGACGACTACATTTTGTCTTCCAAAATCTTGGGGTCGCAAATGTAATAGAAAGGATGATGTTTATTTAAAAAAAAAATATATATATATACAGTATATATATATACAGTATATATATTGGGCATGTATTGTGGACCGAGTCACTGTTCTGGAACATTTCTCCCCATCAGGGAGTGTGATGAACTACGCCAATGAGATTGGGAGAGTTGGTCAACACAGTCCAGGCAGTTCATAATGAGGTTGGGAGAGGTGATGGTTGGTCAACACAGTCCAGGCAGGCAGTCAGTCCATTATTATGGCAGCTAGCGAAGCCGCCTTGCCAAAACCGAGCGTTTTTACATGGGGAAAGGGGGAAACCTAGTCAGATGTCCAACAATGTATTCAACTGAAATGCGTCTTCCGCATTTAACCCAACCCCTCTGAATCAGAGAGGTGCGGGGGGGGGGGGCTGCCTTAATCAACATCCATGTCTTCGGTGCCCGGGGAACAGTGGGTTAACTGCCTTGCTCAGGGGCAGAACGACAGATTTTTACCTTGTCAGCTCGGGGATTCGATCCAGCATCGACACCGGTGCCCCCGCACATCGACTGTGCCGGTACCCCCTGTTTATAGCCCTGCTATTGTTATTTACTGCTGCTCTTTAATCAGTTGTTACTTTTTTTTAAATGTTGTATTATTCTTAAAGCATTGTTGGTTAAGGGCTTGTATTGTAAGTAAGCATTTCACTGTATGGTCTACACCTGCTGTATTCGGCACATGTGACAAATACAATTTGATTTGGCCCAACGCTCTAACCAGTAGCCCACATGGTGCAACCATGTCAACCTCTGTAGGGATACGTTCAACTGACTTCTCATTTTGTTGGAATATAAATCTCCGGTCCGAACACTGAGGCACGAGTGCAACGTTGAATTAACAAAATAAGCTTGTTAAATATACAGGAGAGATTTATTCAGTTCATAATTACATCTGGTTTTTACTTCAATAATATTCCTAAAGTTTTGCAGAGAACTGGCATGGCAGCGCAAACGGTACAGAACAAATAAACATGCTTGGAAACGGGGTCAATGCTATCTGGTTGAGTATCTACAAAGACAGTGTAGCCAATCACCATTCAACAGCCTGAACACTGAGCAAGACAAGAAGTCGTCGACAAATCAGTTCCCATATAACATTTTTTTTTTGTATAATAAAATAAGAGAGACGTACATAACAGTGTTTAAAAACATGCAGTCAAATTAACAGGTAGCAGGAGTAGAGTCTTGATGGTAAAAAAACAACACTCCCACTGTGTTGTCTAGAATAAAATAACTTGCATGGTACAGTTTTCCAAATCACTGGCAGCTCACTCAAATCACACTTCACTGTACTCACAAAATTTAAAAAGTTGGATTTAAGACTTTTTAGGAAAAAAAATAATTATTGTTGCCATTTACTCTTAACCTTTTCAGTAAAGACTCCACATTGACTAAACAACAATCTTTACATTTTTCCCATAATCTGCAATATATTACACTTGTTTAAGTTGTTTACAAATATTGCTAGCACATGGCTGGGCTACTGGTGATACATAATGAGTTAACACAGTTTATTATTCAATCTTAAAAGACATGATCAAGAACTTTGGCGACTAGTAAGTATTTTATAAACCTCCCGCTTTGGGCTGGATGTGTCAACATGTAAATCATACATGCAGAATCTATGAGAATAATTACTGTCTAACCTCAAATTAGCCACGGAATCTCTAGTTTGAAAGCTGGAAGGCGTGCGGCGCCATTTTTCTCCACATGGGTCAGCCCCCGAGCAATTCAAGTTCAAGCCAATGAGCTTCAGCCCTTCGCCGTTTGAGTGACAGCTAGCAAGATACACACACAGCAGAGCAAAAGAGAGAGCTAAGATGTGATGTACGCAGTTTTCGAGGACCAGTTTTGTCTCATGAGCGCTACTTTCAGAACTACTGGCTCAATAAATATCTACAAAAAAAAACAGAACATCTCTACACATTTTAAAAGTACAGTATATACATATCGTTAAAATTTTAAGTTTAAAAAGGGTTTTAGAATAGTAAAACTCCACTAATGGTTGTCTATTGCTACTTTAGGATCAGGTCAACTCACAATAAATACTCAAAACATAAAAGTCTTTGAACCTAGACAGTCAGGCATATAAAAACTTGGAAGTCACTGTGTACCTAGACAGTCAGGCATATAAAAACTTGGAAGTCACTGTGTACCTAGACAGTCAGGCATATACAAACATGGATGTCACGGTTTACCTAGACAGTCAGGCATATAAAAACTTGGAAGTCACTGTGTACCTAGACAGTCAGGCATATAAAAACTTGGAAGTCACTGTGTACCTAGACAGTCAGGCATATACAAACATGGATGTCACGGTTTATCTAGACAGTCAGGCATATACAAACATGGTAGTCACTGTGAACCTAGACAGTCAGGCAGGCATTGCTTTTCCAATCACATTCCACCGTTCCTCATTTGGTGCAAACAAATGAGTGCATTGGTAAAGGATGCTTTCATTAGACAACTCATTGCTGTTTCTATTATTTCTGAGCAATTAGTTGGTGTTTGTTGTGACCATTGTGGTAAAAATGACTAGTCCATCCTTTGTGACCAGCTAAGCATTTGCTATGTATAGGTGTTCATAGTTGATGTGAGTTACTGAACACATTGACCAAAGTAAAACTGTGCTTGTGACTGTCTGGAAGTAGCATTATTCTGCTTGATTAAATACATTTAAAAACACATCCTATCAAGATATACAGAATGTCATTCTTTTAAAAATTACAATTTACCTTCCTAGAAAGCTGGATGGAAATGTAAATGAGTTATGCTTCAGTGTCTCTCTCACGCTCAGTTCCAAAAGGAGTCTGATTCTCAGAGCTTGAGCATGAAAAAGACCTCGTTGTTGTCAGAGTTCAGAGAGGTCTGGGACTGTCTGTTGGGGGGCCCTGGGGTGCTGAGCTGGCTCAGCAGGTCCAGGCTAGCGCAGGGGCTCCGGGCTACGCAGCACGCCCCCTCCGGGTTCCCCCGCTCCTCCATGGGGCAACCGCCACTGCTAATACTAGCGTTAGCAGCGCCAGTAGCAGGGTGGGACTGGTTGAGACCCTGCAGCCTCTGCCTCTCTTGGGCCTGCTTAGCCCTGTTGGCGATGTAGCGCACCCTGCTCTGGCTTCGGGACGACGTCCTCCGTAGCGGGGGCTCCTCCTGAGGCTCCTCCAGGGGCCCCTGCCGCACCTGGGGGGCAAAGTCGCGAGCTGTCAGGGGCTCCACGTCCGTCAGCCTCCTCAGCTGCTCAGTTAGGTCGCTGGGCAGCCGGGGCCTCTGGGGATTATGGTTAGGGTAACCCTGCCGCAGGTCGTTCCGGGAAGGCCTAATGATGAAGCTGCGGGTGATGCTGCGGTACTTGCTGTCAAAGTTGCAGGCAATGTCATCCGAGGTCAAGTCCCCCAGGCTCTTAGACATAGAGGCCACGGTATCCAGGGGGCTGGTTGCGGCAGCAGCAAGGGCTTCTGCAGCAGAGGGCCTCTTAGCTGGGGGGTAGGTATGCTTCAGCCCTTCCATGTAGAGGCGGCTCCAGGTGTGCCTCCTCTGGGTTATTCTGCTGGGTGAGTCCACTGGAGGCTCCCTGGGGGCGCCGAGGGGCCTGGGCTGCAGTTCGTCTTCTGGTTCCCCCAGGTGGCCCTGCAGGAGGTTGGGGTTGGACTTGCTGACCTGCAGCGTCTCCAAGGAGGCTATGGCAGAGCGTGGCCGGTTGACCCAGGAGGGTGGGTCCGGGAAGATGTCGCCCGGGGAGGTTCTGTTGCTCAGACAGGTGAGGCTCTTCCTGGCCAGATTGGGCAAGGACAGGTCAATGACGGTGTCGTTGGACGATATGCTGGAGGATGAGGACACGCTGTCTCTGTGGCTGCATGACTTGGGCTCCAGCTTGCTCCACAGCCGGTCATTCAGGGTGGCGTCGGTGCACACCTCTGGCATTACTGATGACTGCTGCTGCCCCCCAGCCACCGCCTGCACGTGGCCCTCGATTTTGGTCCTTCTGACAGGCGTGTTCAATGGGCTGCTGCCAAACAGAGCTCTCAGGGCCTGGACTTTCCGAGGGCTGGCGTCTATAGAGGGGTCGGCGAGAGGAACAGGGGACTTCGCACTTGGCTCAGTCTTGAGCTCAGCATCGTCCTTTGTGTGGCCTGACTGTGTATACGGTGCTTCCTCTCGGCTTGGAGAGTGCTCCCTGGGTGACGAGGTGCCATCATCGACCCGGGGGTCTCCGCTGTACTGTGAGGGTTTCAGGTCTTTGGGGTCATGTGTCACAGGGGCCGAGGTAGTCCTGTGAAGGGCAGGTGGTCTCTTGTTGTCCCCTCTACCGTTGACGGGACCCTCCTCCCCCCTACCGTTGACGGGACTGTCCGCCTCACTCTTAGAAGCCGGGGATGAGGTGAAGATGGTGATTGCTGTGGATATAGGGAGCGGTGGAGGTGGGGAGTGACGTGTGGATGAGTGGTCTGCTGGAGTGGAAGAGGAGTGAGTGAGATGGCGGTCCCCCAGATCATCAGCGATTGGTGCGAGCAGTCGAATAGGGGGAGCTGGTCTCTGCACTGTGGAATGGTCTGGGGAGGAGGAGAAGAGAAGCACCAGATCTGTAAGCACAGGACTACATTCATTATCAACAGTCAAAATGGTTACTACAAGTAGCATACTGTACATATAGTATCATTATGTGGGTCTTATGATGCATACAGCATATACACAAATATGATGTTTCACACTAAACATAACTGCAATTCAACATATGCTTATGGGTTCAATCAGCATTCACGGTAAAACGCTGCTTATGTCATCTCAATTTGAAATCACCTTTACATTTCTAAAAATCTGGGAATCGGTAACGTTTAAACTATAAAGACTAAATAGAGCACTAAAATGGGACCTTGATGGATAGATGCCTAAATTACCAATATTCATTCTGATGAATTGCGTGCATACACTGATGATCAGGATGGTTCTGACCTGAAAACATAACAGTATGGCAACAATGGAATGGGAATTACCAGCAGTGTAGTTATGAGTGTAATGATGATTCACACAAGTGAGACTCCATGTGCCCCAAAACACAGTGAAATACTCCCAAATCATTCTCGTGAAATCTGTGTCCCTAGCTCAACCTCGACATGCTTGCCCTAACACAGTGCAAAGTGTGTTGACGACAAAGTGTGTTGTTAAACCCCATCTGTGACTCTGACTACCTGGGTCATATTAATTAGTACGTAACGTAGCAAACACGTTTTGCAACGGAAATCAAAAACAAGTGTTGATTATTGTTGGAGACTTTTATCTCCCTCAACAACTTTAAAAATCTGCTATCCGAGCAGCTAACCGATCGATGCAGCTGTACATAGTCCATCTGTAAACTACCCACCCAATTTACCTACCTCACCCCCCATACTGCTTTTATTTATTTACTTTTCTGCTCTTTTGCACACCAGTATCTCTTCTTGCACATGATCATCTGATGATTTATCACTCCAGTGTTAATCTGCTAAATTGTAATTATTCGATTTATTGCCTACCTCATGCCTTTTGCACACATTGTATATAGATTCTCTTTTTTTTTTCTACCATGTTATTGACTTGTTTATTGTTTACTCCATGTGTAACTCCGTGTTGTCTGTTCACACTGCTATGCTTTATCTTGGCCAGGTCGCAGTTGCAAATGAGAACTTGTTCTCAACTAGCCTACCTGGTTAAATAAAGGTGAAATAAATAAAATAAAAAAATTAGAGAAGTTCAGGTACCGTAGTCCCTGATCCAGTCTGCGTACACGGTGCTCACAGAGACTGGGTGAAGGGAGTGAAGGAGGGTTATGAAGACAGTCAAGGCACAGTGAATGAGCAGAAAACAGTGGGTGAGGGTGCAGACATTCAAGGGTTCTTGTTACCTGGCTTTTGTCATCCCCTCAATTCTGCACTAGGAACAGAGAGAACGTGCAAGAGGGACAGAACAAAGGAGGTTAGCACAACTGGATGAACGAGAGAGAAGTGCAGAGGAGAGCGCTGAAGCAAGAGTGCGTAGAGTAATTTGAGAAAATGTATAAAGTATCAGAATACTACTCAATTATAAGGGCAAAAACGATCAACTTCACAATATCACGTTTCTAAACTATTTAAAAACCATGTCTACAACAGATAGTCCACTGAAATATACTGTGCTGTGAAAAGACAGTACAACTTACCACAAATTAATTACAGACAGTAACACAAGAGAGCCTCTGTGTGTTATGTGAAAGGGTAGCAGCTGAAGCTGAGTTTACAGATTGAAGGGAAAAGTTGAGAAATATTCTGACGAGTAATAGAATAGAAATACTTTGTGCTAAATGTATGGTGAACATCCTTCATTGTATGCAGACGACACACAATTAATCTTCTCCTTTCCCCCTTCTGATAACCAGGTGGCGAATCGCATCTCTGCATGTCTGGCAGACATATCAGTGTGGATGACGGATCACCACCTCAAGCTGAACCTCGGCAAGACGGAGCTGCTCTTCCTCCCGGGGAAGGACTGCCCGTTCCATGATCTTGCCATCACGGTTGACAACTCCATTGTGTCCTCCTCCCAGAGCGCTAAGAACCTTGGCGTGATCCTGGACAACACCCTGTCGTTCTCAACCAACATCAAGGCGGTGACCCGTTCCTGTAGGTTCATGCTCTACAACATTCGCAGAGTACGACCCTGCCTCACACAGGAAGCGGCGCAGGTCCTAATCCAGGCACTTGTCATCTCCCGTCTGGATTACTGCAACTCGCTGTTGGCTGGGCTCCCTGCCTGTGCGATTACACCCCTACAACTCATCCAGAACGCCGCAGCCCGTCTGGTGTTCAACCTTCCCAAGTTCTCTCACGTCACCCCGCTCCTCCGCTCTCTCCACTGGCTTCCAGTTGAAGCTCGCATCCGCTACAAGACCATGGTGCTTGCCTACGGAGCTGTGAGGGGAACGGCACCTCCCTACCTTCAGGCTCTGATCAGGCCCTACACCCAAACAAGGGCACTGCGTTCATCCACCTCTGGCCTGCTCGCCTCCCTACCTCTGAGGAAGTACAGCTCCCGCTCAGCCCAGTCAAAACTGTTCGCTGCTCTGGCACCCCAATGGTGGAACAAACTCCTCCACGACGCCAGGTCAGCGGAATCAATCACCACCTTCCGGAGACACCTGAAACCCCACCTCTTTAAGGAATACCTAGGATAGGATAAAGTAATCCTTCTAACCCCCCCCCCCCCCCCTTAGAGTTAGATGCACTATTGTAAAGTGGTTGTTCCACTGGACATCATAAGGTGAATGCACCAACTTGTAAGTCGCTCTGGATAAGAGCGTCTGCTAAATGACTTAAATGTAAATGTAACCTAACCTCGTCCCAAAGGAAGAAACAACCTCACCCCCAAAAATGATCCAACTTGTGATTTCCTTTGATGTAATGCACTGAGTGGGAGATACTAAGTCTGGGTGAGCAGGGGTGAGAGGACAGCTGGTGTTCATCATGGTTTGGACCAGGAGAGGTGGAGGGCCCCGCCCCCCCCCCCCACCCCGGGACAAGTCATATGATGGTTTGGCTCTTTCACTTTTGGGGGAGATGTTTTATGTTCATTGTTACCAAGGGGTTGAGTTCTAGAGTGACATGGGGCCTTTCAAACCAAACGAGGTGGTGTACATTCCATAGATTAGTGAATTTGACATTATTTGTTGTATTTTCTTGTACTTGCTGTATTTTATCTGAGTGATGAAATACTTTTCTTACAACTCATTACTAGTTTGCTACAACATTATTACAACTATGCCTTTTAGTACCACTGAGCTCATCAATTCTACTAACGATGGGTATTTAGTGGGAATGTATGAGCTAATGAGCTAAAGTAAAATTTGATTGGTGAGGGGATCAGCGTTCTTCAACTCTACGAGGTCTGGAGCCTGCTGGTTTTCTGTTCTACCTGATCAATAATTGCATCCAGCCGGTGTCCCCAGGTCTAAATCAGCCCTGTCCACGCCTTGGTTAGAGGGGAACAATGGAGAGAAAAAGCAGTGGAACCGAGGTCCAGAGTTGGTCTAGACAAAAGGGTTACACTAGTGGCGAGGGAACCGGAGGTCTAGACAAAAGGGTTACACTAGTGGCGAGGGAACCGGAGGTCTAGACAAAAGGGTGACTGAGTGGTGAGGGAACCAGAGGTCTAGAACCCTAAAGGTAACTTGATTAGTGGAAGAACCGGAGGTCTAGACAAAAGGGTGACTGAGTGGTGAGGGAACCGGAGGTCTAGAACCCTGAAGGTAACTTGATTGGTGGAAGAACCGGAGGTCTAGACAAAAGGGTGATTTTGATTAGTGAGGGGACCTGGGTTCTAGACTACATTATAAACCCATAGACATCAGCTCTCTGAAGGGTGGGTCCTCCGGGGGTACTGCTCACAGCACATGGCTTACAACTAGGGGATCAGCACTGCACAATGGGCTCACTATGTCAGCTGTAAGGGACTGCTGTGGGGGCTTCTAAAGCACCTCTATGGGTACTACTGTGGGCACTGCAATGGCAGCTCCACCTTACCGGCAAAGAACATGGGGGATTTACTGCGCAGCTCATCCATCTTCTGAGCAAAGAGGAGGTTCATCTCACGCTGCAGGGTGCTCACGGCGAGCCTGCCGCTGTCAAGAACCCCTCGCGGAGGCAGCATAGGGGCCAGCTCGAGGCTCCCCAGGCTCTCACAGCTGCTGCAACTGTCACTGAGCGACACGCTGTCACAGTCGGAGCTGCTGACGGTAGTGCCAGGGGCCGGGCCGCAAGCACTGCCGTAGTTGGACAGCGGGGCGCTGCTCAGGCAGTCGGGGGTGAGCGTCGTAAGCGGGGAGGTCGGAGGGGAGGGGAAGTGCCGGTGGGGCATGATGCAAGAGCAGGCGTTCCTCTCGGCGGGGTCAGGGTGAGCCTCAGTGGGGTCAGGGTGAGCCTCAGTGGGGTCAGGGTGAGCCTCAGTGGGGTCAGGGTGAGCCTCAGTGTGGTCAGGGTGAGCCTCAGTGGGGTCAGGGTGAGCCTCAGTGGGACAGGTGTCCAGAGTTTGATGGGCTCTGGCCCGGGACCTGGGAAAGGGGATAGGTCGGAAGAACGCCTGGGGCTGGAACAGGGGCAGGGCCTCAGCTCTGGGCTTGGACTGGGCCAGGGACTCATCAGGCTGGGCTGCAGCCAGGGCCTGCGGTTTGGGCTTTGGCTCGTGTTGAACCTGCCTGAAGGGAGTGGGACAGCGGAAGGCTCTCTCAGGCCTCTCTTTCCACGCCTTGGTCCTCTCTCCCCATTTCTCCTCATCCTTGAACTCCCTCTCCTCTGGGCTTTCCTTGGAGCTAACTACACAGATCATGCAGTTGGAGGACACCCCCATCCTGCCACTGCTGTTGAGGGCCACGCAGGAAAACACTCCATGTTTCTCATTCAAGGAGTCGTGGCAGCACAGCCGATTGACCTGCTTTAGGGGCTCGCTCAAGGAATATCGGAGGAAGCGAGGTGAGCCCTTACCTTTGCCCTTGTCGGGGTGGAAAGCCTCGTTGGTGCCATGGTGCCTGTTGGTACCTTGGCGTGATGCGGCGGGGGCAACGGCGGCCGTGGTGTCCCAGGTGCCCTGGTGGAGCAGCGGGGGCTGGGAGGAAGCAATGAGGTGGCTGTCCTGTCCTCGCTGGTGCCTTCTGAGCGGTAGTCTTTGGTGTCGATGGCGATCTCGGGGAAACCCTTCTTGACCTTGGGCAGGACCTTGGTGGGCGCGCTGGCCGTGCGGCGCAGCAGGTGGGCGCCGAACGTGTGCTTATGGCTGAGCTGTGCAGCAGCATGGCTGTCGAGAGAAGCCTGCTTTGGGTTTCTGTGAAACAGCCCTTTGATGCCGCTGGCCACCTTGCCCTGAGAACAAGAGACGAGACAAACCAACATCATGAACTGGTTCACAATAAGCATTTACCTGGACATACAGTACTGACAGAGAGGGGGGAGGGTCACCATGTACAGAGAGGGGGGAAGGTCACCATGTACAGAGAGGGGGGAGGGTCACCATGTACAGAGAGGGGGGAGGTCACCATGTACAGAGAGGGGGAGGTCACCATGTACAGAGAGGGGGGAGGTCACCATGTACAGAGAGGGGGGTGGTCACCATGTACAGAGAGGGGGGAGGTCACCATGTACAGAGAGGGGGGAGGTCACCATGTACAGAGAGGGGGGAGGTCACCATGTACAGAGAGGAGGGAAGGTCACCGTGTACAGAGAGGGGGGGAAGGTCACCATGTACAGAGAGGGGGGAAGGTCACCATGTACAGAGAGGGGGGGAAGGTCACCATGTACAGAGAGGGGGAGGGTCACCATGTACAGAGAGGGGGAGGGTCACCATGTACAGAGAGGGGGGGGGTCACCATGTACAGAGAGGGGGGGGGGGGTCACCATGTGCAGAGAGGGGGGAAGGTCACCATGTACAGAGAGGGGGGAAGGTCACCATGTACAGAGAGGGGGGAAGGTCACCATGTACAGAAAGGGGGGAGGGCACCATGTACAGAGAGGGGGAGGTCACCATGTACAGAGAGGGGGAGGTCACCATGTACAGAGAGGGGGAGGTCACCATGTACAGAGAGGGGGGAAGGTCACCATGTACAGAGAGGGGGGAAGGTCACCATGTACAGAGATGGGGAGGTCACCATGTACAGAGAGGGGGGAAGATCACCATGTACAGAAAGGGGGGAAGGTCACCATGTACAGAGAGGGGGGAAGGTCACCATGTACAGAGGGGGGGAGGTCACCATGTACAGAGAGGGGGGAAGGTCACCATGTACAGAGAGGGGGGAAGGTCACCATGTACAGAGATGGGGAGGTCACCATGTACAGAGAGGGGGGAGGGTCACCATGTACAGAGAGGGGGGAAGGTCACCATGTACAGAGAGGGGGAGGGTCACCATGTACAGAGAGGGGGGAGCGTCACCATGTACAGAGAGGGGGAGGTCACCATGTACAGAGAGGGGGGAGGGTCACCATGTCCAGAGAGGGGGGAAGGTCACCATGTACAGGGAGGGGGGGAAGGTCACCATGTACAGAGAGGGGGGAGCGTCACCATGTACAGAGAGGGGGGTGGTCACCATGTACAGAGAGGGGGGAGGTCACCATGTACAGAGAGGGGGGAGGTCACCATGTACAGAGAGGGGGGAGGTCACCATGTACAGAGAGGGGGAGCGTCACCATGTACAGAGAGGGGGGAGCGTCACCATGTACAGAGAGGGGGGAGGGTCACCATGTACAGAGAGGGGGGGAAGGTCACCATGTACAGAGAGGGGGAGGGTCACCATGTACAGAAAGGTGGAGGGTCACCATGTACAGAGAGGGGGGGGGTCACCATGTACAGAGAGGGGGGGGGGGGTCACCATGTGCAGAGAGGGGGGAGGGTCACCATGTACAGAGAGGGGGGAAGGTCACCATGTACAGAGAGGGGGGAAGGTCACCATGTACTGAGAGGGGGGAAGGGCACCATGTACAGAGAGGGGGGAAGGGCACCATGTACAGAGAGGGGGGAAGGTCACCATGTACAGGGAGGGGGGAAGGTCACCATGTACAGAGAGGGGGGAAGGTCACCATGTACAGAGAGGGGGGAAGGTCACAATGTACAGAGAGGGGGGAAGGTCACCATGTACAGAGAGGGGGGAGGTCACCATGTACAGAGAGGGGGAGGTCACCATGTACAGAGAGGGGGGAGGTCACCATGTACAGAGAGGGGGGAGAGCACCATGTACAGAGAGGGGGGAGGGTCACCATGTACAGAGAGGGGGGAAGGTCACCATGTACAGAGAGGGGGGGGGGGTCACCATGTACAGAGAGGGGGAAGGTCACCATGTACAGAGAGGGGGGAGGTCACCATGTACAGAGAGGGGGGAAGGTCACCATGTACAGAGAGGGGGGAAGGTCACCATGTACAGAGAGGGGGGAGGTCACCATGTACAGAGAGGGGGGGGTCACCATGTACAGAGAGGGGGGAGGGTCACCATGTGCAGAGAGGGTCACCATGTACAGAGAGGGGGGAAGGTCACCATGTACAGAGAGGGGGGAAGGTCACCATGTACTGAGAGGGGGGGAGGTCACCATGTACAGAGAGAGGGGGGGGGGTCACCATGTGCAGAGAGGGTCACCATGTACAGAGAGGGGGGAAGGTCACCATGTACAGAGAGGGGGGAAGGTCACCATGTACTGAGAGGGGGGAAGGGCACCATGTACAGAGAGGGGGGAGGGTCACCATGTACAGAGAGGGGGGAGGTCACCATGTACAGAGAGGGGGAGGGTCACCATGTACAGAGAGGGGGAGGGTCACCATGTACAGAGAGGGGGAAGGTCACCATGTACAGAGAGGGGGAGGGTCACCATGTACAGAGAGGGGGGAAGGTCACCATGTACAGAGAGGGGGGAAGGTCACCATGTACAGAGAGGGGGAGGGTCACCATGTACAGAGAGGGGGAGGGTCACCATGTACAGAGAGGGGGAAGGTCACCATGTACAGAGAGAGGGGGGAGGGTCACCATGTACAGAGAGGGGAAGCGTCACCATGTACAGAGAGGGGGGTGGTCACCATGTACAGAGAGGAGGAGGTCACCATGTACAGAGAGGGGGGAGGGTCACCGTGTACAGAGAGGGGGGAGATCACCGTGTACAGAGAGGGGGGGGGGGGGACACCGTGTACAGAGTGAGGGGGGGAGATCACTGTGTACAGAGTGAGGGGGGGGGGGGCACCATGTACAGAGTAAGGGGGGGTCACCATGTACAGAGTGAGGGGGGGGTCACCATGTACAGAGTGAGGGGGGGTCACCATGTACAGAGTGAGGGGGGGTCACCATGTACAGAGTGAGGGGGGGTCACCATGTACAGAGTGAGGGGGGGTCACCATGTACAGAGTGAGGGGGGGCCACCATGTACAGAGTGGGGGGGGAAGGTCACCATGTACAGAGAGGGGGGAAGGTCACCATGTACTGAGAGGGGGGAAGGGCACCATGTACAGAGAGGGGGGAAGGTCACCATGTACAGGGAGGGGGGAAGGTCACCATGTACAGAGAGGGGGGAAGGTCACCATGTACAGAGAGGGGGGAGGTCACCATGTACAGAGAGGGGGAGGTCACCATGTACAGAGAGGGGGGAGGTCACCATGTACAGAGTGAGGGGGGGTCACCATGTACAGCGTGAGGGGGGGATGGTCACCATGTACAGCGTGAGGGGAGGTCACCATGTACAGCGTGGGGGGGGGGGTCACCATGTACAGAGTGAGGGGGGGGATGGTCACCATGTACAGCGTGAGGGGGGGATGGTCACCATGTACAGCGTGAGGGGGGGATGGTCACCATGTACAGCGTGAGGGGGGGCTGGTAGGGTCACCATGTACAGCGTGAGGGGAGGTCACCATGTACAGCGTGGGGGGGATGGTCACCATGTAAAGAGTGAGGGGTGGTAGGGTCACCATGTACAGCAGGAGCGGGGGGAGGGGGGGGGGTCACCATGTACAGCGTGAGGGGGAGGATGGTCACCATGTACCCTACCACCCATGTACAGCGTGAGGGGGGGTCACCATGTACAGCGTGAGGGGGGGGTGGTCACCATGTACAGCGTGAGGGGGGGGTGGTCACCATGTACAGCGTGAGGGGGGGATGGTCACCATGTACAGCGTGAGGGGGGGATGGTCACCATGTACAGAGTGAGGGGGGGATGGTCACCATGTACAGAGTGAGGGGGGGAGGTCACCATGTACAGAGTGAGGGGGGGAGGTCACCATGTACAGAGTCAGGGGGGAGGTCACCATGTACACTGTGGGGGAGGTCACCATGTACAGGGTTGGAGATGGGATGTAGATCACAATTTGACATTCACCAATCGAATCAACACTGGGTTACCTGCTGTAACACTCTTTGCACTGAGACAACCATTATGACTGGTGTGTGTGTGTGTTCATTTCAAAATGCTTGCCTTTCAGCACATGATGTGCAGCAACCCAATGTCATCAAGTAGATCCAAGTGGAATTACACCAAGACTGAGTGCCCAAGGCATTACAGTACATACGATGCCAACCGACTAATAGCACAAACACGCAGTCCCCCCGGCGCCCTCCTGCAAGATCCGGGCAAGTCTGACAGAGTTCATGTTTTACAGCGGTAACACATTTATTAATTATTTTCTTCATTCAAGTGGTATACACAGTAGGAACTGTATACCCCTGCAGTGCTCCATGCTGGGAATCTCCTGAGTATGGATAAAATACCCCTAGTCCCCTGTTTGTGTCCCTCTCTCTCCCCCACCTCTCCCTCCCTCCGGCGCATGTTAGTGACATTGGATCTACTTTGGGTCGATGGAGGATACTGACGAGTCAAGCTTTCACAATCATGTTCGCAACTCATGTTCGGCATGAGTTAGCCTCTAACGGGTGGACGTTATTGCCTTGCGGGTGCAGATGGGCGAAATCCCTGGGGTGGCAGGGAAGGGGCATGTGGCACATGCAGGGTGCTGACTGGACTTCACTACACCTGGGTTCAGAGTGGCGCCTTCAGGACTCCTAACTGTCTGCCTCTAAAAGCAGCGTTTGGACAAAGAGGGTTCAACTGAAATCACAGAAAGGAGAGAAAGAGAAAGAGAAAGAGGGAGCGTGAGAGAGGGAAGGGAGAGCGAGAGAGGGAAGGGAGAGCGAGAGAGGGAAGGGAGAGCGAGAGAGGGAAGGGAGAGCGAGAGAGGGAAGGGAGCGAGAGAGAAGCGAGAGAGCGAGAGGGAGGGCGAGAGAGAATTAGAGAGAAAAGGGAGAGAGAGAATTAGAGAGAGAAGGGAGAGAGAGAGAATTAGAGAGAGAAGGGAGAGAGAGAATTAGAGAGAGAAGGGAGAGAGAGAATTAGAGAGAGAAGGGAGAGAGAGACGAGAGAGCGGGAATTGAGGGAGAGTACAGCAAATAGATGCACATACAGTCAGAGCAGACAAAGAGATCTGGAAACAGGATGAGAAATGAACAACAGTGTGGTCATTACAGTATGTGTTGATGACAGAGACAATAGAATGCAGTATAGAATAAAAGAAGAAGAACAAGTTCTCTAGTAGATAGTCAGACTATCGAAGATGGTTTCAGTTCTCTAGTAGATAGTCAGACTATCGAAGATGGTTTCAGTTCTCTAGTAGATAGTCAGACTATCGAAGATGGTTTCAGTTCTCTAGTAGATAGTCAGACTATCGAAGATGGTTTCAGTTCTCTAGTAGATAGTCAGACTATCGAAGATGGTTTCAGTTCTCTAGTAGATAGTCAGACTATCGAAGATGGTTTCAGTTCTCTAGTAGATAGTCAGACTATCGAAGATGGTTTCAGTTCTCTAGTAGATAGTCAGACTATCGAAGATGGTTTCAGTTCTCTAGTAGATAGTCAGACCATCGAAGATGGTTTCAGTTCTCTAGTAAACTCAGCAAAAAAAGAAACGTCCCTTTTACAGGACCCTGTCCTTCAAAGATAATTCGTAAAAATCCAAATAACTTCACAGATCTTCATTGTAAAGGTTTTAAAAAACACTGTTTCCCATGCTTGTTCAATGAACCATAAACAATTAATGAACATGCACCTGTGGAACGGTCGCTAATTAAGACAGTGACAGCTTACAGACGGTAGACAATTAAGGTCACAGTTATGAAAACTTAGGACACAAGAGGCCTTTCTACTGACTGAAAAACACCAAAAAGAAAGATGCCCAGGGTCCCTGCTCATCTGTGTGAACATGCCTTAGGCATGCTGCAAGGAGGCAGGAAGACTGCAGATGTGGCCAGGGCAATAAAATGCAATGTCCATTCTGTGAGACACCTAAGACAGTGCTACAGGGAGACAGGACGGACAGCTGATCGTCCTCGCAGTGGCAGACCACATGTAACCACACCTGCACAGCATCGGTACATCCAAACACCCCCCCTGGACAGGTGCAGGATGGCAACAACAACTGCCCGAGTTACACCAGGAATGCACAATCCCTCCATCAGTGTTCAGACTGTCCGCAATAGGCTGAGAGAGGCTGGACTGAGGGCTTGTAGGCCTGTTGTAAGGCAGGTCCTCACCAGACATCACCGGCAACAAACCCACTGTCGCTGGACCAGACAGGACTGGCAAAAAGCTTTTCACAGACGAATCGCGGTTGTCTCACCAGGGGTGATGGTCGGATTCGCGTTTATCGTTGAAGGAATGAGCGTTATACTGAGGCCTGTACTCTGGAGCGGGATCGATTTGGAGGTGGAGGGTCCGTCATGGTCTGGGGCGGTGTGTCACAGCATCATCGGACTGAGCTTGTTGTCATTGCCGGCAATCTAAATGCTGTGCGTTACAGGGAAGACATCCTCCTCCCTCATGTGGTACCCTTCCTGCAGGCTCATCCTGACATGACCATCCAGCATGACAATGCCACCAGCCATACTGCTCGTTCTGTGCGTGATTTCCTGTAAGGCAGGAATGTCAGTGTTCTGCCATGGCAAGCGAAGAGCCCAGATCTCAATCCCATTGAGCACATCTGGGACCTATTAGATCGGAGGGTGAGGGCTAGGGCCATTCCCCCCAGGAATGTTCGGGAACTTGCAGGTGCCTTGGTGGAAGAGTGGGGTAACATCTCACAGCAAGAACTGGCAAATCTGGTGCAGTCCATGAGGAGGAGATGCACTGCAGTACTTAATGCAGCTGGTGGCCACACCAGGTACTGACTGTTACTTTAGATTTTGACCCCCGTTTCTTCAGGGACACATTCAATTTCTGTTAGTCACATGTCTGTGGAACTTGTTCAGTTTATGTCTCAGTTGTTCAATCTTATTTTCATACAAATATTTCCACATGTTAAGTTTGCTGAAAATAAACGCAGTTGACAGTGAGAGGACATTTCTTTTTTTTGCTGAGTTTAGATAGACTATGGAGAGATGGTTTCAGTTCTCTAGTAGATAGAGTATATAATATGGTTTTAGTTCTCTGGTAGAGAGACTATAGAATATGGTTTCAGTTCTCTAGTAGATAGACTATGGAGAGATGGTTTCAGTTTTCTAGTAGAGAGACTATAGAATATGGTTTCAGTTCTCTGGTAGAGAGACTATAGAATATGGTTTCAGTTCTCTGGTAGAGAGACTATAGAATATGGTTTCAGTTCTCTGGTAGAGAGACTATAGAATATGGTTTCAGTTCTCTGGTAGAGAGACTATAGAATATGGTTTCAGGTCTCTCATAGAGAGACTATAGAATATGGTTTCAGTTCTCTCGTAGAGAGACTATAGAATATGGTTTCAGTTCTCTAGTAGAGAGACTATAGAATATGGTTTCAGTTCTCTAGTAGAGAGACTATAGAATATGGTTTCAGTTCTCTGGTAGAGAGACTATAGAATATGGTTTCAGTTCTCTGGTAGAGAGACTATAGAATATGGTTTCAGTTCTCTAGTGGAGAGACTATAGAATATGGTTTCAGTTCTCTAGTAGAGAGACTATAGAATATGGTTTCAGTTCTCTGGTAGAGAGACTATAGAATATGGTTTCAGTTCTCTGGTAGAGAGACTATAGAATATGGTTTCAGTTCTATAGTAGATAGTCAGACTATTGAAATGGTTTCAGTTCTCTAGTAGTCAATTGTTTCATTTGATTCAAAGTGCATTGATTGACTCCCGGTAAGAACACTTTGGATAAGCACAAACTGCAGTAAAATATGCCTACAGTTTTCCAATACCTATTCAATGAACTTTTCTGGTTCAGTGCAAGATGTTACGACAGTCCAACAACATTAGATTTATCCAAAGTCGACTTTACTGACTCAAGTCGCTCTAAATTGATGTAATCTAAAAATCCTATATCATAAATACTAGTTCATATCACTGCCTGTCTATAGGGAGAGTAGCATCTGGCTTCAAGAAAATATAATCACTATTGAGGCGACTGTAATCTATATCTGTCCCCATTTAAACGTGCTAATTGTCAGACCGGTGACGGCTGCAGCAGCTGCCACTCAACTGTAGCACACAGATGACACAGCTGGGCTGTCTGGGCCGTGGTTGGCTGCTGCTAAGGACACTTCATTACGTAATTAGGCACCTCAACCGGGGCAAT